>NW_020211439.1:7055-11538 GCF_003070985.1 Temnothorax curvispinosus | reverse complement strand
ACAGCGTACAGCATTGAGAATAATCCGCTTATTCTCACAATACATGACACACAAAACTTTACATGTCCGGAAGTATAATAAAAGTACGTGCAACACATCTTTTTCAAAGGATTCAACGTATTCACTTCTGCTTGGTTTATTACTCGGAAAATTTCGTCCGGAATATCCTCAGGCCTTTCGCTGTCATAACATGAATCGTCTGAAAAAATTGCGTCATCATCATCTATTTCTTTCTTTTTGTTCACTTCCATTTCTTTTTCTTGTTCATTTACTTCAACGTCCATATCTTCTTTTTCAAGCAATTCTTTGAGATCCATTTTACAAACACTTTGTTGCACTCACTTAACCCATCGAAAGCGTCCCAAAAATGCCTTATACGCGTCAAAATAAATTAAACGTAAATTTCTCCACCGTCTTCTATTCTTTTCCAGTATATTTGATAATTGAAAAAATTCTACCGTCTCCACCGTCTTCTATTTTTTTCCAATATATGTAGTGTGACGTGACAAATGTCGCGTCCCTTACCCCAGATGGGAGCTCGGCCGAGGGAGGCGTCAGGGATGGTGCCTCCGCCCGAGGCGGGCGGAGAGCGGACCTTTAGGTTAGAAATAAGATCTTTGCGAGCGTTACAGGTCGAGGGAGTGCGGAGCAGGTGGCCAGGATCACGACAATTGTAACGGCTAATGCCGCGTCGAGGGACTTACGGCCGGACAACCGGGAGCTTGCGAGGGCGTACGGTCGGCGGGCGGGTCACGCTGGGGCCCATAGCCAGCAGATCAGCTGACCAGTCAAGGCGTCACAGGAGGCCCGAGAGCACTGCAGCCCGAATACGGAGGACGCGGAGAGGGGGACGCCCCGACGAAGGTCCCCGGTGAGGAACGGGGCAACCACCGCTGTGAGCCGCCCCCGGTCGACGAGCCATGGCCCGTCCAGCCTGGCCGTCGAGGAACCGGACGATGAGACGCGGCCTGGACAGCCGGTCTCAGATAGGCGGACTTAAAACTACCGCCGGCGGATGGGCGCAGTGACGAGGGGCGCTCTAGTGAGGCGCGGCGATCGCCTAGAGGGATCGCTGGGAGGCCAGGGCGCAGCACCGACCGGGCTAGGGAAACCGGCGCGCGGGCGCGCGCGGGCCCTGCGTGGTCCCGCCGGACCAAGGAAACGCCACTGTCGTGCGAGCCGCCATCCCGGCAACTACGAGCCCTGGAAGCCGAGCGACGAGCTGCAGGAATCGACGAGATTTGTAAGGCCACTACTCTGCCTTCCTCGAAGTAAGATCGCGAGAATATCTAGGCCCTCCCGGGAGTCGCGTTGTGCCGCGGTAATGTATGGAATCAGCCGTAATTAAAGAATATCGAGTGATATACCGCGGGAGGGCCCGTGCGACGAAGTGATCGCGAGTGCCCGTCTCGGGGATGAAACGTACGGCCGCCGACAGTCAGCGTACTTGTAATTTCGTCGCGTGTGATATCGTTTCGTGTATTTCGTTGCGTATGATTTCGTTGTGAGTAATCGTTGTGAGTAATTTCGTTTCGCGTAATCTCGTTGCGGGTGATTGCGTCGCGTGGAATTTCATGATCGCCGTTGGCTTAACCGTGCCGTAGTTTTGGAGAAGTGGCTCTCGCGCGTGAGAGAGCCTCGTAGTTATCGTTGCCGGTTAAGTTGCTGCCATTGTAATTAGCTATACGTGCGGTTCATCGGGATTAATGGCCCACGGTTGTGTCGAGTTTACGGGTGAGGCCATTCGTGCGTTTCGAGGGGAAAGAAGATCCCCAGCGTTGTCGCGGTAGACCGTAGGGAAGTTGCGTTAATTGTTTAAGTGTTAGACGTAGACGTTTCGAGTATTTCGCGTTTGACCGTCCGGGTAGAATTCGCTGCAACTTATGTCGGGGAATACTCTTGTACGAATTCGATCGGGATTGCCGTGCAGTTCAGCGACGGAATGAGTATCGCGCTCGTGGGGTGACACGTGGCGTGTACTCGAATTCTGCTGGTTCGCCGTGGAACACGTTATCGTCCACATGTTATCTGCCTTAACCGAAATATAACTTTGTTTTATGTTATTTGAGTGTGATGATTGCGCTACGCTCCCTCTCCTATTCCATCCGCGGTTGATCAAAGAAGCCCACGCCTGAGAAATACTGCGATCTCGTGAATCGTGGTGCGTGGAATCGCACCTGGCGCCCAACATAACATCGTAAAAATACTCAGTCGAGCTACCATCGGGGTTTCGGGGATAAATATCGCGAATCAATAAAGAGATCGATAGTGAAGAAAGCGACGGCGCGCTCCTCCACGGCCGGCGAGACCGTGAGGACATCGTCGTCGTCGTCACAGATGTCATATTGTTGTTATACATTTTATATATTTCATGATGTAGCAATATGTTCTTACTTTGCTATAAACGCAAAACTGCAATTATATATGAAATGTTTTTAGTATAAAATTATGTTTTAATTGATTATTTGCAGAAGCAATCATTGAAATAAGCTATTTGACAAATGTTAGTTCAGTTCCATACAGCACAAAATGTTTTCAAAAAATTATGCTGAATATTTCTATAAAAATATTGCAAGAAATATTAAAAAATGGTTTTAGGCATATTTTAAAATAATTTAAGAACCTTTTGTGGTAACATAATATTTTAAGAATTTTTTAAAAAATATATTTATAAAAATGTTCTTCTTTATCACCCAGACAATATTTTCTTAAATATTTGAAATATATTTTTGAAATATTAATTTAAATCTACATATTTATTGATTTATAATCTTGTTGCAAAATATTTAAAAAATATTTTAAATTTATTTATTATTGGTTTTATAATCTTTATTCAAATATTTTTGAAATATTATAAAATATTTTTAATTAAGAAAGCTACATGGTAGCGCATCTTTCCGTGCGAGTTTGCAACGACGCCGCTAAGCGCCGCATAATGGTAAAACTAACTCGTAAGTCATTTGGGGGCTAATATAAACAAATCTCCGGTAAAGCAAAATCAAGACATTCGCAAGACATATCTTTTCCAGCAATTCAACGTAAGGCTCACTCAACACTGCTGCGATAATATTGAAATACAAAATAATATTTTTCAAAGATGTAAAGATGTATATTTTTCAAACATTAAAAAAATCTTTTAAACGTGAAACAATTGTTGTTGATTGGGTTATGTCATGTTCTGGAGTGAGGTGGCAATGAAGTGTCGTCACATTAAAGAACAGTTTAATTATTATGACTTACTCAAGTACAAATAAAGTATAATATGTGTAATGCGCGTCGCTCGAGAGCACACGTATACCTCAGAGCTCATCGGAGACTGGCTCGGTGAGAACTGTCAATCGCGTCGACACACAGGGCCTTGTAGCTCTCCCAACACGACACACGCAACACGCACCTAAAGCGTGATATACATGATAGCGCGTGTACTCATGCAAATACATTACAATTTCTCTTTCTTAAGTTTGAGCTTTACTTTTTAACCTTTCTAAGCGCCGCAATACAACTTCCGGTTTCTCAATCGTCCCGTTAACATTAGTCGATTTTGGATGCATTACCCGATTGTTTGTCTCCGGGAATTTAATAATTTGGTCGACGTGTCGCTTCCAAGTATTTCATCCCTCGACCTCTACCTTAAACGTTACCGGGGACAACTTTTATACTATTCGTCCCTCGATGCGCTTCTTATTGCGCACGCTAAAGTCATCGACCATTACAGATTCTCCGACTTGGAACCCGACATTTCGACTGCCTTGTTTTGCAACTGACTGAGCCATTTGTTTATCGTACACGTCGCCAGCAACGTCTAGTTTTAATAAATCGAAACGCGTTCTAAGTTCTCTTTTATAAACCAAGTATGCCGGGGTTTTGCCAGTCGTGTGTCACGTTCTGACTGTTATTGTTCGTCCGTTTTTTGGTCAATGCATTTAAGCAATTTACCAGGGATTTGGACAAGTCGTGTGAAGGATATTATTATTATATTTATTATTCGGGACCGAAAAGATATCTGAGTATATACGTATGGTAACGAGGATCAGCTTTATTTATTTGATTATAATTAGGATAATCAACGTCGAAATCGACAGGAATAGGTTTAAAGGGAGGTGCGTTTTCTAGTTGTTGCAATTGTTGGAGGAAGGGGAGAGGATCTTGATTAGAAATGACTGCTTGTTTGATCTGGAATCTGATTCGTTTAATTCGAACGCGCCTACCTCCTTTCTTCGTCATTCAGCCGCGTTCCCGAAAATGAATTTTAAGCTTGCCACACTCTTCGGCAGCGCTCTAAAACCAATCCGCCACACCCTCTGCTCGCCACACTCTTCGTCAGCGCTCAGATCGTCAGCGTAGAAGTCAAATTCATTTTCGGGAATTTATCGAGATTATTGTCTTTTTCTGGAAACCAACTCCGTAATCGCCACGGTTTCGACAGCGAAAGTACCGGATCGCCACACTCTTCGTCAGCGCCCCAGCACAGATCGCCACGCTT
>NW_020211439.1:0-7045 GCF_003070985.1 Temnothorax curvispinosus | reverse complement strand
CGCCACACTCTTCGTCAGCGCCCCAGCACAGATCGCCACGCTTTGTCAGCGACAACTGCGAGTCGAATCTTAGAAGTGATCGATTTATTGATTAAAAATACAAAATGAGATTCCAGATTTTTACACTTGTTCCTTTTTAAACTTATCTTACTTTTATTCTAGAAATCTCAATACAACTTGTGCGTGAAGCGCGGTCTTATAAGGTATGAGAGTGTAGGGACTAAGTCCCAGAATTGAGCGCGAATGCTCGAACTTAGCGTATAGCGGAACGTAGGAAATCGAATAAGGTTAGGAGAGAGTCTGAGAATTACGTCTAGTCAAAACCGAAGTTAAAACTCGCGAGATAGCGCGAGGTAACGAGACGACCACAAAAGCAAGGAAAGAGGCAGCAAGTACAAAAAATTAATAAAGTTTATAATGTTCCAAAAATCAGATATATACAGTTATTTACAGATGAAGAGCCGTGAGCGCGCACGGGCTTGAGCACGGCAAAAGCGGCGAGCGATTAAGCTGAATGCGGATGGCGAAGCGAAAAGCGGTTTAAGCGGTGTACTAGCGGTGATCTACGAACAAGAATCGATCCCGCGCCGAGGCGGCGGTCGTTTTATCACCTCCGAGGCGAAACTCCCTCCAGACAAATTTCTACGAATTTCGGGAGGGTGATTGGCCGTCGGAGCCTTACGTCATCGCGCTGACGTCACTGTTCGCACGTGACGATCTGCGGATCGTTACTGCGCTCGCTTCTGTTTATAGCATTAACCTTAAATTTCTATTGTGTAGCTTGACTTTGTTTATTCACTCGGTCAGCTGTGGCAATGTTTTGCTGGCGATTAACGAACTTTCAGGAATATGAGCGAATGAAAGATCCATGCTATGCTGACAAATTTAATATTGAAGAGGCGATTTTCAATGCGGTTAAAACGACACGGTGGAAGTTGAATTTCGTCGACCGCCCTTTCTTTATGCATACATGCTGCGCGAGCAATTAGAATATCTGGCCTTATGCCTTGAATTGCCGACATGACGCGATTTTCCGTACCGAACTGCACGATCTCGAACACTTATCTGCTTTCCGCGGCGTTTTTCCGCCCTATTTATACCCGAAAAAGACCGGAATCTCCCGCGCGAGATTCCCGCCTTTTTCCTACGCGTCTTAAGGGGGGAGGTATTCTAGAAGCTTCTAGAACATTCTAGAAGCGTAGTTTTGGGCCCATCTGGCCCCCAGCCTTTCAACGGACTCCGATAAGATAATCTAAACATTTACACTAACCCGGCCGTTTCCTCGGAATTCCGAGCCTAGCGTGCGTTGTCTAAGCGTTCAAAACTTTTAACGTGAGTCGTCGGAAATATAAAATTTCCGTACGTAACACGTGTAATGCTCAGTAGTACGGTAATCAAACAGGAATAAATTTATCGCATAGTCAAGTGACTTTCGGGTAGCAATTATTTTGTTGACCTTATTTTTAAATGTTTCCACAAAATTCTCCGCTGCACCATTCGTCGCAGGGTGGTGCGGGGCGCTGAAACTATGTTTAATTCCGTTACGTCTTACAAAATCTTGGAACTCTCGGCAAGTATACTGAGTTCCATTATCGGTTACCAAATGTCGCGGTAATCCGTGTCTGACGAGTACTTTTTTAAATTCTTCGATAACTCTTGGAGCCCTGTGTACATGTGTGTTTTGCATCCTTATTATCTCTGGCCATTTTGAGTGGGCATCAATAATCAGCATGAACATTTGTCCGTGAAAAGGACCTAGGAAATCTGAGTGTACCCTGCTCCAAAATTTATCGGGGTATGGCCACGGGTTTAACGGTATGTTCGGCGGGGCTTTCCTCTCTCTCACGCATGCTGTGCACGTCGCGATCACTTGTTCGATTTTTTTATTGATGTCCGGCCACCACACGTATGATCGTGCGATTATCTTTGTCTTCACGATGCCGAAGTGCGATGCATGTAGCTCGCGAAGGACACTTTGTTGTAACTTTTCCGGCACTCTGTATCCCAACAATAAACAACCCGTTTTCCACCGTTAACTCGTCACGCTTTACATACAATTTCTGTTCATACCCGTTTAAAGCGCGTCACTAACCTATAGGTTTAAACACTTAAATACTTTTAAAGCGCGTCATCTAACCTATGTAAGTATTCTCTGTTTTAACAAAAAGACTTCAATTTATCAACAATTTACTGCTTCAAATGTTGTGTTTTGGTAAAGCAGTGACTTTCTCGTGAAATAAAGTATTCACTGCATTAACAAAAAGACTTTAATTTATCAACAACTTACTACTTTAAATGTTGTGTTTTGGTAAAGCAGCGTTTTTCTCGCAAAATAAAGTATTCTCTGCTTTAAAAAAAAAGTAATATTAGTCGTTTATGCCTTCTAATACTCAAAAGAACTGCTATATTTTCCAAACTTTTTTTGTTTATAACTTTTTAATAAGCAGCGACCGCCGACTAAAACCTTCTGAAGGTCACTCAGGAGGGTGACCTTGACAACATATGTCAAGGTCAAAGTAATCCGAGCTGTGTTAATCATTGTAAACAATTACCATTATTTTTTCATCCGGGTCAAAATGCGCAAGCACTTTAGGTGACGTTAACTCTGCTTTCACCCACTTAAAAGCAGTTTCGCAATCTTTCCATTCAAATGTCTCTTTTTTCGCACATTCGTAAAGTAGTTTTAACTCTCGCGCCCTATCCGGTAAAAATCGCCCATAGTAGGTAATTAAACCGCTAAATGAGTCTAATTGTTTCTTATCTGCCGGAGTGGGTGTGTTAATCATGGCTTTTACCTTTTGCAGGCCATTTTTATCTATAACAAATCCTAATATATCTAATCGATCTTTAAAAAACTCACATTTCTTGAAGAAGACTTTAAAACCACTTTCCTGTGAATACCATGTTAAAAGCTTGCAAATGCTCTTCATCGTTTGCACCTGTACAAAAAATATTATCGAGGTATGGTATCACGCCTTTGATACCTGCGAGACATAGTTCGATTTTTCTTTAAAAATCGCCCGAACCCGATGCTATCCCTTCGGTCATTTTCGTATACTTATATAGACCCTTATGAGTAATTATCGTTAAATAGTCTTGGCTTGACTCGTCTACAGGGATTTGCATATAAGCATGTTCCAAATCTATCTGAGAAAATTTCTCTTCTTTTCTAAGTGCCATAAAAATTTCGTCGATCAAAGATAAAGGATGACGATCCCCAAGCATGGATTCACCGTAAGTTTGAAGTTACCGCAAATTCTTACTGCTCCGTTTGCCTTTATTACAGGCACAATGGGCGTGGCCCAGTTACTCACATCGACCTTTTTTAGATGACCCAGCGACTCTAATCTTTTAATTTCGGCCTCAACTTTTTCAGTTAACGCAAATGGCAAGTGTCTAGCCTTAAGGGCTCTGGGCTCTGAATCTTTTCGTACTACTAATTTTAGAACACCCTTATTATACAATCCGAGACCTGGACCAAAAAGCTTAGGAAATTTACTTGGAAATTCTCGTGCGATACAATTCAAATCACTTTTATTACAATTCAACGTCTCGTTTACAGCTGCTTTCCATGTTAATGGCCATAAAGAAAAGACTTGCAGCCATTGTCTGCCAATTAGCGTTGGTCCGCTTCCTTCATAATTACCATTTTTAACTGTTGAATTTCCTTCTTACCAATCTTAACTTTTAAATTCGTTGCAATTCCTACATGTTTCAAAGGAATTTTTCCGTAAGCTTTTAAGTTTGTGTCCATCATTTCAATTCGAATACCCAAAAAATATTTATTTTGAACTTTTTCCAAAATTATCGTCGCGTACGTTTTCCGTATAAATCCATATTTATCGCAATATCGTTTACAAATACGTTTACATATATAGGTTCTGCTCGCATACCGTCGTATACACTGTTTACGTTGCCGACCTTTGAAATGTTGTCATCTTCTTCTGCGAAGTAGAAATCGTGCGCTGTTTCCTCCTCTCAGTGACCCTCCGTTACGGGCTGCACATGTTGGACTTCAGTTTTCTTCGTCCTACACATTGCTTCAAGGTGTCCTTTCTTCTTGCAGGCGCGGCAGGTCTGGTATCGGTGGAAACAATCTCGTGCCATGTGGTTCGCGCCACCACAGCAGTAGCAACTGGGTGCTTGGCAATTCGTGCTCTGATTAGACGAGACGAGGATGATGACTTCGAAGCGTTACTGTTGTTGTAGGTTTTGCCTCATCCCCCTCCTCCGCGATTGTTTGACCGACTTCTCCTCCCTTGTTACTGCCGTTTGCTGCCTAGACTTTTGCGTCCAATTTACTGAGTTCGTATTTGCCGCTGCTTTCGTGCTCGTTTTTTCCGTTACCGTTGCATCTTTTTCGGCTGCTTCCATGGCTAGTGCAATTTTATAGGCATTCTCGTATTTTAAATCAGTTTCACTCAATAGTTTCTTCTTCGTTGCATGATTCCTTAGTCCACAAACAAGTCGATCTCGTATTGCTACGTTTGCGTCCGTGAAATTGCAGTTCAACGATAAATGCTTTAAACGTGCAACAAAATCCGCCACCGATTCCGTCGCCGCTTGCTGCGCTTGGTTAAACTTATACCTTTAAACTTAAACCGTATGTTTTTGCGCCAGGCTTATCCGGTGCACATAAATCTCTTGCCAACTTGTATGTTTCGGGATTTATTTTCGTTAATAATATGGGGACTTTCTTTTTATTCTTCACGTCGTTTGCAAGGAAATATAATTCCAATCTCTCTGTATAAATCTCCCAATCGTCCTTGCCTAGAATGAATTCTAATTTCGGAGAACTGGAATTGTGTTCAGCCATTGTGTGTACTGTTTTTGTCTCGTTCTCTCTCTCCTCTTTGTTTACACGCTGGATATGTTTCCTTAGAATATTTCGCAGCGCGTCGATGCCAACGCGTTAGGCAGCCAATTAATTGTTGCTTATTGATCATCTGGATCCACGCGGTTCCCGTATAGTCAATGTCCACGGGTTCGTTAGTCGACATTCAAATACCAAATAATTATAATGAAACTATTGTTCACTTATTTCAATATATGCAATTTACCGAGCACTTTTCGCTATACAATGTTTTGTTACTACTCCGTTCGAATACACGCGTCTTTCGAATACTGTATCATTACGTGTTCACTTTAGAGTCGGAGCGTTATTCATATATTTTTCTCAAGCATTATAACTTACGCGCTTTCCTTTATCACACACGAGTACACTTCTGCCTTGGGTTCACTGAGAAAACCTCGTCGCCAAATTGTTATGTTCTGGAGTAAGGTGGCAATGAAATGTCGTCACATTAAAGAACAGTTTAATTATGACTTACTCAAAGTACAAATAGAGTGTGATATGTGTAATGCGCGTCGCTCGAGAGCACACGTATACCTCAGAGCTCATCGGAGACTGGCTCGGTGAAAACTGTCAATCGCGTCGGCACACAGGGCCTTGTAGCTCTCCCAACACGACACACGCACCTGAAGCGTGATATACATGATAGCGCGTGTACTCATGCAAATACATTATAGGTTAAACATTTTATTTTTTGAAGCAATATTTCTAAAAAATTTTACAAATAATATTGAATATATTTATTTGTAATTTTTTTTAAATATTTTATTTTTTTGACATAATCTGGCGGACATAGAAACATTTTAAAAATATTTTTATGAATTATTTTAATCGTTCTAAAAAGTAATTTAAAAATATTTTTAAAATATTTTGTATGGGTACTATTCCGTTATAATCTATTTATGTGATAATTGCGTTCTTATGCTTTAGTTTCCATATTGATATTTAGAAATACATAGTATTTTATTATCATAGACTATTGCACATTACAATTCAATATATATCCCAGCAAATACACTTTTACTATGCTATAACAATTACATAAACAAATGTAAGATATATAACGAGATTGTAACATGTAATATTCTCGTTTCTTTTAATTTTGCACTCAAGAAAGCAACAATGTTAAATAACAGCTGTATATTTAATTGTAACAATTATATATATGTAATATTATTGATATATTAAGAATATAACTGTAATGAAATTAATATATAACACCTTTAAAAACATTTTAAAAATTTGAGTAACATTTATATAACAATTATGTAAATATCGTTTAATATAGTAGCAATGTGTTGTATACGGAGTTTGAATTATAATCAATTACAATTTTTAAATTAAATAATTAATTTAGACAAATATAATTCAATCAACTTAATTAATAAATATTTTAAATAAATGTAATTAAAAACTATTTAATTAAAATTGAATTAAGCGGAGTTAATCGAAAGCGGTTTAATTGACGATTGAAATGAGCAAATTCAATCGAAGATCATTCAATTAACAATTAATTTAAGCAGAATTAATCGAAAATCGTTCGATTGACGATGGATTTAAGCGGAGTTAATCGAAAGCGGTTTAATTGACAATTGATATGAGCGAATTCAATCGAAGATCATTCAATTAATGATTAATTTAAGCAGAATTAATCAAAAATCGTCCGATTGATGATTGATTTAAGCGGAGTTAATTGAAAGCCGTTTAATGGACGATTGATATGAGCAAATTCAATCAAAGATCATTCAATTAACGATTAATTTAAGCGGAGTTAATCGAAAGTCGTTTAATTGACGATTGATATGAGCGAATTCAATCAAAAATCATTCAATTAATGATTAATTTAAACATAATTAATGGAAATTTGATTGACGATTGATTTAAGTAGAGTTAATCCAATTGACGATTAATGTGAGCGTATTTAATCGAATTTTAATTAACAACTGATTTGTGTGAATGTAAAAATATTTTTCTTCATTGGTTCTGGCAACTCTCTCACATGTAATGTAACAACAATTTTAAAAAATCGTGCGTTATGACCTTGTAAACTTTAAACTATCATGTTACTGTAAAAATATTTCTCAATTTTCTATAATTTTATGCTTAATATAATAACATAAGTTATAAATGTTTATGTAATTTTTAGATTGCACTTTTGAAATTATTATAAGAAATTTTAGTTAAATATCTCAT
>NW_020211438.1:0-71616 GCF_003070985.1 Temnothorax curvispinosus | reverse complement strand
TTCACTGCAAAACAGTTTAGCTCGAGTCTCGAGACGGTTTCCGAGGAGGCAAATCACAAAACGTAGCTTCGTTGTGACCGAGACCCGTGTTGACGCAGATTGACGCATGTTGACGCTGTTTCTAGCGTTTCTCTATTTGCGGCGACCGCGACGCGCTTATCTTCTTTCGCGCGGACGTTTTTTTTTTTTTTTACTTAAATCGTATCTCGAGAATCGTACGCGAGAGATTGAAACGCAAATTGTAGCGCGATTAATTTTTTAACGCGCGTTCTGCGAATGATTCATAACCGGTCTTTCAGGCCGCTGTGTCAGCGATATCAACACGTGGCTGATACGGATCCATTATATTACTATTTCCTTTATTATTTTCCAAATATGCGATCCATTCACCGCGGGTTATCTATTCGCGCCACATACCTTCACTTTTCTCTACACGATTATACGATATCTTCGAAATGCATTTTTTTTTTCAGAGATGACCTTATTTTATATCGTTCGACGCTCTCTTCTCGCTTCATTGAAACGAGAAGAGCGTTTAATCTTCTTTTATTCACCGGTGTTCCGCATGATTTCTCTACTTCCTCGATACGCGATTATCTCTCTTTTTTCCATTTTTCATGCGCCTATCTTTCTAGACTGCTAATTTGCGATATCTCATGTATATTTTATTTCACTTGGTTTCCTCAGTCTTTCGCTAATCCGCGATAGAACGGAGATCTCTCGTCTTTGAGGAGCATTGGTCGTACACGTCAATATTTCGTAATGTCCTCTTTTTTATTTATTTTACACGGACGTCAGCAGTATAGATATACTTTTCAATTTTTACGTTCGCAATAGAACGCGTACTAACGAAAGCTGAAGTTAATCAGTAACCAAAGTTGTTTATCTCTGAGCTTTTGTGTTACGATGAAAATACATTTATATTGCCGAAATAGGATGTCATTGTTAAAGATATTTGCTATGCAGGTAGAGAATCAGAGGCAATTGAATACGATGATGTTAAGGTAAATAAACCAATTGACTCATATGTGTATAATCATACTGTTTTCCATCCGTTTAAAACGTTGATAACGGAGCAGAAAATTAGAGCCTCTTATTTCTACATTTCGCGATAACTTCTTTCTCAATCTACCGATTGAGTACCTCAAGTTTTTTTTACTCCGCGCCCCGCGACGAGTTCTTAATTTCTTGAATGTCGACGTTCTTTCAGTTTCTCTGAATGTCTTTTGAACAAGAGAGTTTGCCTCTTCGTCCGGAATCTTTGAAAACAGACAGTTCCAGAAATACGCATTATTGATCGGCCGTGAGTTCTCTCCTGCGAGTTCTTTTAAACGCGTGGTAGTTGGCCGCGCTAAAATTATCGACGTGGTCTGGAAATACCGATAAAAGAACACACGGTCTGCGCTATCGTTTCATTCAGCTCGTGACTCGATCATTATTGCCGGTCGACTGCTCGACCTACTCTTACGTTACTATACGTCTGTACAATACGTATTGTTAATTGTTAGTCAATAGTTGGTTAACATACCGTTAGTCACATTTAATTACGCGGTTCGACAACGGCGTGGCGCCGGGTTTCTAACAACATTAACGTTCAACATACCTTTGTGTTCACAGGGAAAAGCGGCAAAAGATTGAAGATATTAAAAAGAATATTAGGGACGCCATTTTAGTAAGTATATATCACCTTACCTCTATTCTTTCGCGTGAAACGTCAATATCTATTATATGAGAATTAAAATCAAAAGGGAGAGAGAGGTTGTGCAATTTTGCGAGCGGATTTAGTTGAAAATTATAATTTATCGATCCATTCTCTTTTTTACTTTGTACCCTTTTTTGTTCGGTGATGATGCGCTCGATAGTCGACGTTTCGTTAATGTTGCATCATGGATTTTGCGTTTGTTCCCGAGCGAAATTGTATACTTATAGACATATACATACATAAATCATAAATTATTGCGCTCAAAATAACACGCGACATAACCGTTACGTGACACGCAAATTTGGGATATCAAATATATAGCTGCAAGAGCATTGTCACCGATTTGTCATTCAAGCTTGCGTTCAGCCGCGCGCGCGCGCGCGAGCGATTCTGTTTTGCCCTCCAGGCAAAATGCAATCACTTCCGTACACTGCGTTGACGCAAATGGCGCTACCTCCAATGATTTCTTGCATATGCACGTCGTGCGAAGTAATTAACAGTGTGATAACGATTACGACGAATCAATAGCTACGATAAAAATAAAAACGATTCTAGCGAAGATATTATAGATGAAAGATATAGTGATTTATTTTACAGAATATTTAGATGTGTATATTTAAATTTTCAAACAAATACCTAACATTTATATCTAGCGAAAACATTTTTCGAGAAGATAATCAATATTTTCTTTAGAGGAGAACGATGAAACATGAGAGAAAGAGACACGTTGTTTCTTTTGCAGACGATAACCAGTGCGATGAGTACGTTAACGCCGCCCGTTACGCTGGGGGATCCGGCGAACCAGAGCAGAATGGACTATGTCCTGGAAGTCTCGTCTTCCCCAGACTTCGATTATCCTCCGGTGAGTCAGCCACAGCTTATTTGCGTTGCACGTCGCGTTGTATTTCCCCGCTGCGCGAAACGAGACGCGGGCTTTATTTTTGCGCACTCGCGAAGGAAGCAGGTAACTACTACTCATCGAGACCTTCCCACCGCGCCGCCCGGCCCGCGCCGCGAATTATCGTAAGAAGGAATCCCCGGGCCGATCTTCAAAGTTGCGTCACGTAGAATCTGTTCGTTTCTGAACACGGATAAATTAAATTGCAAATTGCGTTAATTCGACCGAGATGGAAATGAAATGAGAACGCGATTAAATCGGCCGCGCATATTTCCCTTTGCGAGTTTCATTCGCGCACTGTTTGACGTCGAGACGCTTTGTGCACGCTTTATCTCGCGTTCGTGTTATCTCAACACCGTCCTACGTTACAATTTTGAGCGCAGTTGTCGATAACTCGCGCAACTATAATACATATCGCTCGTACGTAGTTATATTCCCTTGTGTTAATTTTCGCGAAATTACAATTTACGTTGCACTGATTGCTTTGAACACTATATCGTCCGGTATTTGCATGCGTTTGTTTCTGAATTGCAGAATCTCGCTATATGCACGTGTAAGAATCTATAAATACATTACAATGCTCGCGCAATTAACATATCATTCTGACGACGGTTGTGATCGTATTGACGATATACGATCTGTGTGGAATATCGATAATTTTTATAACGTATCAACGCGCGCACGAAGATGAAATAATAAGTTGTTTAATAACTGTTCCTCCGTAATGTTTTGATTGTTTTTGTCTCGGACGTTACGCGTTACAAACTCCTAGAATACTCGGAGCAGCTCTTTGCGATTAGCGCGCGCACAGGCGCGCAGGTGCAGGCGTGTAACGGTGATACGTGTGTGGCGTAATGGACGACGGCAACGAAATTTACTTAACGATCATCGCGGCGACATTTCTTAGCGTCTCGTTAAACGAGATCGAACGGCGCGGCGAACGCACATCTGCGGATTAACGTAACGAGGCACGCAGACATACGTACGTATACATACATATGGACTCTTGACGTGAGAACCACTGCGTGGCACGATCAGTGTTTACAATGTTTACACAGCCACCGCACATGTTAGTGCGCTATATAGTATCCTGTACTACGAGGTGCTGCGCCATTTCTCATGTATGTATGTACGTACGTACGTACACACACGATATCTCTCACGTGTGCTCGCAAATTCATGCGATCATTATACTCGTACATAACGGGAATTTACATCGATCGATGCGAATTCTCTGTCCCTGTAAGGGATTTTAGTGCCGAGTCTCACAATCAGTAAGGGACGATCCAACTAGCGCCGGTAAAAAGGTTGCGATTTATATAATTATAATATGTAGAATGTGTATCTCGATGAGTGACACGCCAAGAAAGTTTTACGACTGAATAAAATAGGTATTTACTGCAACTGAATTAATTACAGTGATTGATCTACTTCTATAGTACTTATATAGTTAAACCCCTACTTGATGCGTTCTTAGGAGCGTCCGACTGAATTTGCTCGTGCTGCTTCGAGATTCCCGATTGAGGCGCTCAAGGGATAATCTCGAGACACAGCATTTGAGGGAGAGATACCACCGCGAGAACGGATTCGAAATGCGCGACACGACTCGAAATAAAATCGTCGCGTCGCGACGAAATAATCCGCGCATTTTGCGTCATTCAGCGAATCGCAACGTGCACGCGCGATGTTACGCGTGTATCTGTATATACGGCGCATCATCTTTGCCAAACGGACACCAGAGTGGTCCATTATTTGTTACACGTGCCTGCATTCGTTGGTCGATGATGCATCCGGATTAATTGAATTATTAAATTGTTTTGCGCCGATTTGCGCGATTCAATCTTTCGAACCCACATTGCGCTAACTCGCTAATGATTCGCGCAATATTTACGAGTGACATCCGCAAAACTAATTTACGCTTTGTGTCTTCCGTCTACTTTGTATCGCTAAAGAGAGAGCGCTCGACGATTTCCAGCATTATTTCCAGATCGTCGCGAGGTAACAAATTGATAAATCCATGATTACGCAGGAAAAACAGAACGAGCATTTCATCATACATATATAGATGAGGCTTTTGCTGTTTATTGCATTAATTTAAAAAAAAGTAAATAAATATTGTACCTGGCATATCGCTGACATTATTTTTGCGACTGGAAGACACAAAGCAATACATATGATATATCCCGATTGCTTCTCGCGAATTCTGCCGTCATCTTATACGATTCGTGTTTAATTTGTCACTGTCATTCGGCTCTTCACATATGCGTGAGATAAGAGAGAGGAGGCGGGGATGTTTCGCGGAAATTTATTTTAGGAAAATTCTAGGCTTAATTTCGGCACAGGCTCGAAACTCGAAACACATCGGCAGCGATGCGGTTTTTTACTTATGGAACGATTGAGATATAATCGGCGCATATTAACTTGCAAATAATGTAATAACGATGCGAAAATAATGTTAAAAATTGAAATTACATAAGACGTAGAGAATGCTGATGCTTGAAATATTCACTCGAAAATGTGTAATACGTAATTTTAATTTTTAAAATAATCCTACTTGGGTATTTTGTATTTTTACTGAAGAGGCGAACGCACGAACGGATCGGTATACCTAGGTACTATATGTAATTATATTATTTCAGAAGGTGTGTCGTGGTATGGTAAAACATTTCAGACACGAGAGGATGCAACATAATAAATGCCAAATTAAATATAAATATTGAAATATCTCAATTTGAAAGAGCGACTCCTGCACTCGTATTATCTCGTGTTAAACGAATTACAGTTATTGTTAATCTGTAAGGCGAGCCTTCTCGGGAGGCTTTTACCCGCACGCTACACACGACGTTTACAACGTGCGTGTACGTGTCCCTATATTTTTAGCCGAGTTACATGCTTTGCGACGGCGGCGGCGGCGGCGGCGCGGTGTTTAGGGACTTAGCGAGAGAATGACGCGTTTGGACGAAATTATTAGTACGTGCATAATCGCGATAATAGGCGGAGACACGGCATGGCACCAACACACGGCGATTCTTCCTCACGCGCGGCGGCGAACGACGGATCGACGATGCGTCCGTCCATCGATCGTATTAGAAGCGTGGAAATAGCATCGACAGGAGAATTTATTAATATAACCGTCGTCGTTATTGCCAAGCACACCGGCCGTGCCGGCCGCGGCCGTCGCGACTGTTGCGTGATTTGCAGCTTGCACCAAGTGACAACACTCGGGATGGACTTCCGCTGTCCACGAGAGAACGTAGGCGATGAAAGGGCACACGCCGCGCCAACTACAAGGCTTGTCAATTACGCCGATCCGTTGCGGTTTTCGTTGCGAAGATAAGTCTATGGGAAATTTTTCGCGAAAAATGGCTTAGCCACAGCTGACCCACGATTCGATACACGCGTACTACCGACAGTACCGACCATTAAACATATTTGCGAAAGATTACATTTTCTACAATAATTGAGTATCATTAAACGCGTCATTATTATTGGAAACGATAAATAATTATTATCAGAGACGCGCGGTATTCGATATTTTATTTTATCAAGTCATTCTCTCGATTTGAATTAATATGTCGTCAAAAATTTTATTTGAATTAATGATTAATCGCTGAGAAAATCCTGGTTGTGTGAGAGAAAGAGTTTTAGACACGCGAATATACTGCAGACTATACAAACTAAACTTCTGTTTTGCAATCCGTGCACATTTGTATGTTTCGCCAGGAATATCATCGCGCGATGGAACACGATACAGCTGCATGAATGCTCAAATAATTAATAATACTTTACGCTGTTTCGACGTTGATTTATGCACGCAGCTAGCATGCTTGTGTGTGTGTGTGTGTGCACCACGATTACTCGGCAACTTTTAATTCGCGCCGTTTACAAGAGCGCGTCATTGATCGTGAGAAATTCTTAACTTTCAAACATCGTTGCTATTAGTAAACAATTCACCAGGTAATATTTATTGTATCGACTAATATTTTATGTATATTTACGTTATATTTTGATACAATCAAGTTTGTATATTTTCTAAATTTGAGAGAGAAAAAGAGATTTACATTATATTTAACTATTTTCTATACGCAATGCAACGTTTGATAGAATGAAGATTATTTTTAGCATATATCGGAGATTAAAATATTTGACGTTCGATCGCGAACGCATCCTCGCAGTAGTTTCTCTCGAAACAAGACGTCTATCCTATCGTTTTCTTATAATTTTCGAGACTATCAATGTGTTATGTCACAGAAACCCGTGACCAAAGTCAACCTTCCGCAAAACCTCCCACGTATTTAAGGAAACTAAGTTTCCCGACACAATAACACCTAAATTATTAATGCGCCCGACATTCTCTGCTAGTAACGCGAAGCGTGCAGCCTTGTGGCCACCATTATTTACGTAACATTCAAATTACGATTTTAACTTACTACTAAATGCATGGCATGGGCTGTAATGCGATCGTGGAATGCGTCATGGTAGAGTGCGAATTTTGAATATAATGCCTCGCGCGCGAGAAAAGAAAAATAAATTCCACTGATCTTTTAAGGGATATGGGATTGTCGAGATTTAAATAATTGAGAGATCAAAAGGTCCTTGGATGATAAAAATACTTATATGTCGCAACTGGATTTCCAATTTGCAAATATTTCCTAACTTTTCCGACCACGTGAAATTGATAAGAACCCGTTAATCGTTTTTGCAGCTAAGCGATTCGCCGGTATTTTTTTTTCTTGAAATATTTCTCCGATAAATCACGAGACGAGGATTGAATAATCTCTGCGATCGATTTAAACGGTATTTGTTACGCATTCCTCGCATGTATAGATGCGCATGTTCAGCTTCATTTTTCAATGTCGCGGACTTTGCGGGCAGCACGTTTTTTTTCGCGGCGAGTTAACGACGAATTAGACGTCAAACGTTACAAGAGCCTGGCAATTCTGTGCAATAAAGACGGTGATAAATGTGCTATAAATATACGCGAATAGGTCGTACTGTGAGGCTTGTGCCGTTCAATTCACTCCAGCGCGCAGCGGAGTCTTTACATCGCAATCGGGAATCGGGTTGCTCACTGGGTCGCATACTTACCTGCGCCTTGCGCTTTCGAATTTAAAAAAATTTAGTTCACGACAGATTTTTATCCTCGATTTAAATCCTCAACATTGGAAACATCTATTGTAATTTATTACACGCTGCTTTCTTTTTGATTCGAAACGATCGTATATTTTAGGATGGGAGATAGGCTTCTTTTCCGAAAAAATTCGCAGAAGCGCCATTGCAATCGAGTCTAATCATTGGTCAATTGTTCTGCTTTCAGGAATTCTACGAAATCGTCGAAACTCTTTGGAAAGATCGAGGCGTTCAACAGAGCTTCGAGAGGAGTAACGAGTATCAACTCATCGACTGCGCCAAATAGTAAGTCGTTTTATTTTATAAACTTGTGAAAGGGTTCAACGATACGTCATACCGTTTGGCTTGGAGTTGAGCCGCGAGGAATAAAAATAGCACAACCGGCATCGTTATCAATGGACCGTGTTGACGCCGCGTCACAGCCAGCCCATTCGCGCGGATACGCATATGCTGGAGTAACATACCAAAATAAATCTACAACTAATAAATTTCGTCAAACATTTTTAACGCGTGATTAAGTCATTAATTCATTGATACGATGCGCCTTTTGCAAAACAATTGAATTTCGCGTACTTACCCGTTGATTTGTTAATCGCTGGATCTTTCTATATACGCGAATAGAGTATGAGGCGCGGTTATTGTAATCTGTTACGGGGGTGATATCATGAGCATGATAAGAAATGCGGTAAGATAACGCTTACTCGTCGATAACACCACCATGCATCGCGAATCTGTCGTCGCGTTGGACGAGAACTTTTTTTTAGAACAAATCTAGTTTAACAAATACAGCTTGATCTTTACTTTATTCTATCGTTCGATTGTAGTACTTAACAGGTATCTCCATTTTTTTATTTTTTTATTTTAATTTTTCCCATTTAATTTTTGTACATGTGAACAAAAATTTATTATACGTGTCAAATATATCAGAAAAAAATTATAAAAAAATCCATATGTATAGATACGATATGCGCGCGTGTATTTATAGACTTGTGACACCGATTTAATGCCAATGGAGACAATGCCTTAACGAGGTAATCACTTTAATAGGGGCCACCCGTTTATCCAGAGACTCTCTCGACAAATTGACCCAACCTCGAGCTTTTTTGTACGCTAATTCGATGATACGAGCGTTGACTTGGTTGTATAAAGCGGCATCGTCGCGTAATGCGATGAGATTACGATAGCGAGAGAACTGTAAACGGCCGGATCGAATGCAATAGTAGTTGGTATTTTAAACGCGAGGATTATTGCACCAGATCTTTATACGTATATAAGGGAAAAGACGTAAATCTTCCTAGCGTAAACTACGACCTTATCTGTTTAGCCAACAATCGGCATGTGACTGTTTTTCACACCTGTCAGGTCGCCAAACACTTTAATTTGACAGTCTCGTATGTACATGTACGTTCTCTTCTGTAGAATCGTAGTACCGACATCATTCGTTTACCGATATACATACATAATATACCCAGGAACATTCTGTGTATCGATTTATCTTACATAATTTGTATCGATCTATTAAAATTTTAACTTTGAAAATTTTGAGATAAAACGGAGCAAATAAACGGAGTAATTATCATATTTATAAATAATGCCTTACACGATATGAGAGAGCAGGAAAAACACATGCATTTTCGTCGAACAAATTCTCTATTCGAACTTTGGTATATTACTAAATTCGCGAGTGATGAGACACGAGTCTCTCTTTCTCTTTTTCTCTCTCGCCTTCATCAATATTTCGTGCTACTCGTAATCGCATTATCGCGGATTTCTTGTATTTTCTCTTTTTTTTTCCATTAGTGCGGCTCGGCGGTGTGGCTCTCTCTCTCTCTCTCTCTCTCTCTCTCTCTCTCTCTCTCTCTCTCGTGTGCAGCGCACGAATGGTTGACGTTAAAAATAGCGCGATGTATTTTTAGACATCGCGCTCCGGTGGTGAGATATAGCGTTCTCAGCGTATTCGTATTATAGATGACGGAGACGCAAAATGGCTATAATCTTGCGGTATGTAGCGGCATGTAGTGGCCGTGCCTATAACTGCATTTAATATATTAAAGATACGTTCGCCTATTTACTGTATGTAGCGTACGAGGTAGAGGCAAACGCGCAAATTTTATCATATCCTGCTTTTCGCAAATAATTTCTGACACACCGCAACAGAAATATCGCGCGAATTTTCCGTGAGTCTTTCCGGAGAAAGAAATCCAAAAAGAGATGAGAATATTGTCTTTGATTTTATTTGCCTTTTTTGAGCGTTACGATTTCGGATAATCGTTATTTCACCAGTAGAAATTTCTTTTGTAAACACGCAACGCGCTATTGACATAGTAAAAGTGTGACCTTCTTACGCGCACTAAATACGGCGCAACGATATGTACTCCGTCACGAAAATATCGCGAATCTGAGTCAGTGTGCGATGGAGAATAAATATTTGTCCATCACCCGCGTACCGTGCACGACAACGCGCGTGATTATTGATTGTCGGTTTAACGGGAATTATTTCCGGATCGCGGATGATCTTTAGCGTCGACGCGAGGTAATGAGCCGAGGACGTGCACGTGCGTAATTGTTATCAGAAAAAAAAAGAGAAAAACATATAATTCCATTTGTGCGTGCATGTGGTATACCGCGTGTCGTTACTGCAGTATTTTAAGCGTGCGTCGTGCGTCGTGCGTCTCGTCTCGATTGTAGAAGTACCTAAGCGACGTTTCACGTACGCGATAACACACCTCGACGCCTCTTAAAAAAGGAAACATGTGCCGCTATATTTAGGCACTATAGTCTATATATCGCGCGGATTATTGATGCTGCTATATACACATAGCTCGTAAATGTTTGGATAGACAGCCGGCGCTCTCGCGCGTCTCTCTTCACTGTCGATACATTGCATTGGTATGCCCACAGTGATTCTTTTTATTTTTATTCGTTCTTATCTCCAACACCCTCGAAATAATGGAACGTCCAAACGAGAAGGTGTATCCTGCTACCAACGTGCGTTGGAATACGAAAATTTTGTATTTGATTTATAAGGACAAAGCTAGGGAATGAAGAAACCCGAAATTTTTAATACTACAATTAACATCGTAACACGATTACACTCTATTTTGATCTCGTCTTTTTGATCTACGGGAGGTATCTACAACTAATTTAATTATAAGTCGCCCTTTGCGACTTATCGTAATAATCGCATTTACGATAGCGAAACGGGAGTTTCATCGAATTAAGAATTTAATGACAAACGATTACAGACATTTTCCGTTCTTTTTGGGTGATGCGTGTTTTTTTCCCCAATCATCGATCGAACTGGATTTTTCTGATCTAGTTAATAGAAAAAATTTAACGAGAGAGAAAAAGATGGAAAATTAGTGTTTCGAGAAAGGACGAGTGACGAAAGCCGACATTATCCATAGGACTCCAGCTTGATATCGGATAAGAGAAAAATTCTCGTTTTGCACGCCCGCCCAAGTACGGAAGACAAAGAGGATGTTTAATGTTTACAGTTGAGAGCCGCCGCACACGTCGGCGACGTTAGGGTAGCGCGCGGTTGGAACCGCCATCGCCAGGTCCGTCAAATATTTGCGATTCGAGCGAATGATCGCGCGAGCGTTAAAATTCCAAACTCCAATTTGTAATGGCAGCGAGGAGATCAGGGCCATCGGGCTCCCTTGTGCGCGATATCGAATCGAATCGAACGACGGCGATTTTAAAATCGCCAAAACGTAATCGGACCGCTCATCTTATATCCTCTAGTCTTATATCCCTTTTAAATTCCGGAGCCACGAAGGATGTCGAGAGGGGGGAGCCTTTTCGAGACCACGGCGCCGCGGCGTGGCGCGGCGCGGCGCGGCGCGGTTTCCTTCGGTTTGCGATTCGAAAAATTTTCAGCTCGATCTCGAATTTCTCGGCCTATTCTGCTTGTGACTCGAGAATTTCATTGTAACATTATCGATTCTCGCTGGAGTACGCTATACGCCTTATGTACGTACAAACGGTGCGATGGATTCGTCGTGGCTTATGCGCGGTTTGAGCGCATAAGCCGCATACTGATTATAGATACGTCGCCGTCGGCGTCGGCCCTACATCTACATGTCGAGTAGGTGTAGTTCTAGAAGTTAACCCGTTACCCACTTTCCGACTACCGGCCCTGCATACGGGGTGTCTCGGGTCTCGGGTCTCGGGTGTCATCGCACCGTATATGCATACATATGCATGCATATGTATTAGCGAGATAAGGATCGCGTAGACAGTCGGTGATTAATGTCGTTTGGCAGCTAATTTGAACTTAGTTATCGTAAAGTTGATTACATCCCAAACTTTTAGGAGCTATTAGGACTTTTTTAGAATTAACACTCGTTGAACAAGTATTGAATCACGGGTGAAATCATTTATTGTAGAAAATTAAAAATTTATTTAAAATCACGTACCAAGTATTCGTATCGAAGGGATTGAGAAATGATTAAAGAGAATGGCGGCCAATCAGTCTCGCTAAAGGAAACTCATCCCCTCGGAATTGTCCGTGAGGCTCTGTATATGGGACTATAGATTAACAACACCTCGTGTATAATATTCTATATCGTGCTCAATAACGTGATCGGAGCTTAGAGCACAGGAGGGGCTTCGCTAGCTATTGCTGCCGACATCAAACGCGCGTTCGATTTGCGCCGTCCAAGTCCAGTCAATACACGTGTTATTATCGCGCACGATCCGGCTTTCATCGTTTTCCCCGCTTTGTCGTCGCGAATTAATTCTTCGCGAACGAACGTCGAACGTTTAACCTTTAACCGGAAGCGGTTGAAAAATCCGACGCGGCATTTTGTCGATCGCTACGAAGCGCACCGTGCTGGTTCTATTCCGCTTGCGGCGATAGAGTTCGACAAGCGCTGCAAGATATCGGATAGAAAATAATTAAGTGAACGGAGCGGAAATGTGGATGTGTGTGAAAAGTCCGGCTGGGAGACAGTTACGGGCTTTTCGCGTATGTAAGCTGCTTTGTAGGAAAAGACGATCTTAAATACAGGATCCTACGTTTTATTCTCGATATAAACAAATCGCCGGATAAGAGAGAATGCGGCAAATTACCGATAGCGGCGTTCATCGCTAACTAAAAGAGTAAATTGAAGTGTTTTATTTATATACCTGTGTTTCAAAATCCCTCGAAAAAATACGCACGAATTTTAGGCTTGATCTCCAACTCTGTACAATACTCTTGGTCACATTTATTATTTCCCGCTGACGTTACGCGTTTTGACTGGCCCGGATCGCTGTCAGAAACAACGTTGTCACGTTTGCTCGCCTCAAGGTCTCGGCGGAGGGTTGTGTTAACGGGGAGGATTGTGTTCACGATAACGAGAAAATCGTTCTGCAGCAGCAGCCGCCAGTAGGTCACGACCTCCTTCCTCTTTCAATTCTCTGGAGGTCGATAGCCTCATTTCTGGTGGAGCGCGCCAATTCCATGACCTACCTTCTTTCGCGAGCCTATATGACCGTATAGACGCGCAGATACGCGGATCTCTTTTTCCCCTTTTATCGTATATCGCGAGAACTATAGAAACTCGACGTACATTTTCTCACATTCTAACCGTAGTATTCGTTTTAGATAAATCGCGCGATATTTGATCGCTTTTGGCAATGACTTTCTATTTACACACAGACACCTTCAAATAAAGCACGCTGCAATGTAATTTCAAGTAACGTCTAGTCCTCTCTTAATTATGTAAAATTGATGTATTTTCGTTTTTTTTTTTTTTTTTTTTCTTTATAATTTGTTGAGAAGAACATAAAGGAAAGTTGATTTCTAATTTTAATTATAATATATTTGAAATACATTTGTGTATGTATAACTATATGTTCGAAGGATATATTATATATATACTTTCTGAGTAGAGAGTATATTTGTGTCTATAAAGAAGTGGAATTTGCTCTATAGCTCCATTTTTCTCTTCTCCCTATATCACAATCATAATTTGCTGCCGAAGCAGAGTTAGTCGGTTCGAATCGATATAATGATGCAAGTTGAATGAAAAACATCTAATATATAATTTCATGATAAGAGTTTCAAAAGTATTTATGTATTTTCGAGGCAAAAGTTTCTCGTCGAAAATCGACCGAATCGCACGTACTTATAAAAAGTATAGCGTTTCAAAAAGTTAAAGTTTTCTGCGTTAATTTGAATATAATAGCAGGCTCTCCCAACTATATGCTTTCGGGAAGAAAGCTATTACACAAACATCAGGTATCCTTTAGAAGCAAATTATAGTTTTGTAATCGCATTACGTCTCGTTAGTGTCGTCGATATACTTGGCACGATTTACTGTCGTATCTTTCGAGCACATTCAAAGACCAAGTGCTTTTTCATTTATCCACCGCACACATCTTGACGAGATCATTTATGTGGCATCGTATTGTATGCAAATTATTTTTTTACACTATAATTATGTATTCTCTTAATATTATTTTATCACGTCATTATTTAATTTTTATTTCAATAAAATTTTCAGTCCTTAATTTTTTTGTGGTTTATTATTGAAACTGTATTGAAATATATATATATATATATATATATATAGTCTCGTAGAATATATAGTTTCTAATATAGAATCAGTGTCGAGCTGTTAATAAATGCTATCGCTACTACTACTCCCGATACGCGGACCTTTAATTATCTCGCAAAAGAGGAGGCGTTTTATAACGTTTTCCGCGATAATAGCGCGCACGCGGTGTTAAACCCTTGCGTATACGATTGACGGCGAGCAGAGAACGAGCGGTGGCAGTGACCCATGACCCGGATCACGGAAAGTGGGTGCCAGAGGGGCGTGTATGCACACCCGGCGAGGCTGAGGGGTTGGAGTTAGGGTAGGACATCGTCGAGGATCGATTTTCCCTCTCGGTGGGCTCCCTCCGCCCTCTCAGTGCGCAGGAAGGGAGGCTGGATCGCGAAGGGAGAGGGTCCCGGCATAGAGAAAGGAACGGGCGCGAGTGAATGAGAGCGGGTATATGAGAAAGGTAAAGAGAGCTGAATGTGTGTATGTGTATGTATGTGTGTGTGCGCGCGCGCGGATACATGAACGCGCACGAGAGAAAGAGAATGTTCGCTCTTCGAAAGGGTGATAGAGGGTGGAGAGTGGAGACAGGGCGGAGGAACGGAGGCTGCGGGCGAACGCGAGTATAAACACGGGACGCGAAATAGCGAGAGACAGAGAGGGAGAGAAAGAGAGATTCTCTTGATCGCTCCCCAAGGGATATTCCGCCCTTCTTCAGCATCCGTTTCCGTTCTCCGTTCTCCGTTCTCCGTTCTCCGTCGCGACGCGACGGCGGTGTGCGCGCTATCGTCGACGCGTTTCCTGTAGGATCCTGCGGCATCCTACGTGTCCCGGTCCGAGACTCTACCGAGCAGGAGCACGGCACTCTTCTCGCTCCGGTGGAGCGACGAGAGAAGAGAGGAGAGGAAAGGAGAGAGAAAGAAGGATCGGCTCAAGAGCCCGGCCGACCCAGGAACGCGGCTCGATCGAAAGAGGAAAGTTGACACTGTGTCGGAGGGCTCCGAACGATCGACCGCCTGCGACCGCCTGCGATCGCCTTTGATAACATTATGTTATTGTCCCGTATTCCGGCGACGCGTTTAAGCGGTTAAAAACGACCACTCGATTCCGCATTTCTCGTGTCTTTACGTTCTGATCACCGTCCCGCTTTTTCCTCCTCTTTTCTTATTTCGAGAGAACTGCACGCGCTCTTCCCTAAAATCGATAGACACGCGACAAAAATAATTTGGCAATTTTGGTAACAGCGGGGGACGTAACGAGATATACTATCGATAATAATCGGTACGTCCTATCTCAATCCGGGTAGAAAATCAATGCAAATGTGATAATATGATGATGGTTTATATTATTATCCGGCGGTTCTATTTCAGCGAGTCGCGCGGAGATACGTAGGATGCATAATGCGCGATGCAGAGTTATTGTACAGCGGTAATGTCTGATGTAATTGTAACAATCTGATGGATATCGTACCGCGAGCAATAGTCGTAAGATCGATGCGAATATAATAACATGGTTTATTATTATCCCGCGGTTCTACACCAGGGACGTACGGGGATACGTATATAATGTTATGCGGTCAATATATAACGCTGTTTCTCGTACAACTAATATAACTATGTAGTGCGATAATATCGCGAATAACAGCCACAAAAGATCGGCGCGGATATAATAATACGATTTATTGTTGCGTGATCTAATATGCTTTATTACCCTTTCGGGGTAAGAATAAGTCGCTTTTCGCCGTCAAGCATTGGTTTTTAATTAATTAGAAGTTCTCGGTCGAATTATTCTTCCGAATGAAACAAATCTCTCTCTAAAAGTGAGAGAACACGCGTAAAAATCCTAAACGTATACTTTTTACAGGTGTCTTTCAAAGAGATCTAAAAGGCGCGTTAAGATTTTTTTTATTCAAATTACTCGATTATAATATCTAACATTGACGCGAATGATAAACGTTTTATTGTAATGCTGATTAAACCACATACAAGTATCGTCATGTACAATTTAAAATTTACTCATTAGCTTTTGTTCTCGTTCTCGTTCTCGTTCTCGTATCAGTTCTCGCAAACTGTTTTACATTGAGTTCGGAGATCAGAGCATATCGTGTATCTATACATATATCAGTATATTAAATACAAAAGAGAAATGATATAGGAAAAAGTAACTTTATTATCGGATTATTTCTTTCTAGATTCGTGCCTTTTTCTTCGACACGCTCGGCACATGCTTTCTTTGTAGTCTAGACACTCTAGCTCTAGACTCTAGACTATATAAAGAAAGCATACGGGTCTGTGTAAATTTTGAGAAGCTCTCGTACGTGCAATTGAAGCCAACGTGCAAAACTGAAGCATATGAAAAACGACGTGCTATGTACTGTACATAGTACATACCTCCTCTATGCACTTTGCAAGAAATAGATAAAAATAAATGCATACATGCGCGAAGAAAAATTCCGTGGCGACAAGATCGCCACACGCGCATACCTTTCTCGATGCACTATTTCGGTATTTCTGCTTCGAATTTCTTTACTTTTATGACGTAAGCCTCCTGTCTTTGTCAAAATGGCGTAACTTAAATTCTGGATTTCTCGTATTGAATCTCGATAAAATACAAATTGTGACGCGATTTATTTTAATAATATCTACGAGGTCTCAACACGCATGTCGCTTCTAGAGCAGATATCTTTTATGCGTGTTTTTCTCATGATACGTTATATGTGTACATTAATTTTTTCGTCTAATGTTCGTGCTCGAAAATACGAAAACTCAAGACTTGAATGACAAAAATTTGATTTACATTTATATCGCATACGAAAGATACACGTTTTCGATTTCGACCACATACGGACGTATGGAGTGGCTCTCACGATAACGATGCGGTTGATTGACAATGATTGTTATCGCGGATGCCCCGCATATCGATCGAAACTAGTTCAACTTGATTTTGACGAATTCATGTTGCCACGTCGTCGAATAGAAGGTGTGCAGGGTATACTCTTATCGATATACTTAACGTTTTTTTTTTTTTTTTTTTTTTTTTTTTCAGCTCGGCACAGATTGATGAATTAGGAGATTTATAATAGTGTTGTTGAAAAATAATGATTTACGAGATTTTACTGTTAAAGATTCTCTCTCTTGATACAAACAAATTTTCGATAGAAACACCGCGTATGTCTTGCGCAGTTCAGTTATATAGGCGTATTTTTGCCAAGTGGCAATAAAAATTTGCAATTGTTCCTTCTCGGATTGGTAACGTTCGCTTAATGAAACGTGCGTCGAATGCACGTCTTTTCGTTTTTCCATTCGGTACGCGTAACGCACGGAATATTCATGGAATATTGCGGATGCCGTGGCACACGTAGTTATTGAATATGTCGAATAAATATTTAAAAAAATACACACCCGGTGCTCTGCAAATGTTTACAACACTGCTTTGGCTGTTTCGCAACGAATCTAAATCTTTCGAAAAATTATGAATTATCTAATCGAATCAGACGCTCGCAGGTAAATCTCACTAATTCTTCCTTTGTTCTGTTTCAGTTTTCTAGATAAGGTAGCCATCGTAAAACAGCCGGATTACACGCCCACGGAACAGGTGATTATTACAGTTTTTCTTTCGTTCGAATCTTCTGGTGTCGATAATGACGGGGTAACTTCGAGACGAGTTCAGACATGTCGGAAACTTTTTTTTCCCCTTTATATTTCCGGCGTTGCAAAATTGAAATTACTCCGATCATTATAGATCCTCGCGCGCTCGGCGCGGCGCTGACAAAGCGATCTCGCGCGGTCGTTACTTACGTACGTGTAGGAGTAACGTGTGCTTGCATTTTGTTGCAGGATATCCTCAGGTGTCGAGTTCTCACGTCCGGCATTTTTGAGACGCGATTTCAGGTCGACAAAGTAAACTTTCAGTAAGTCCCATAGTGCGACACGCTGATACTCGCGCGCGCTTTATTCCAATGTCGTGGGGCTATATATAGCCGACGTATTACAGTAACATCGGCCGACGGTAAATATAAACGCAAAGCGGCGGCGGTGGTGGTGGCACAGTGGCGGTGGCGGCGGCGCGCATCTTACCCTAGCACTTCTATGTATTACGGCCGCTACTGGGCAAGACTTACACTGTTATAACGTGTAAGCTGAAATCCGTTAACCGCGTTAACGCCTCCGCAACTTTTTCCCTTTTTGCGTTCACTCTCAGGTCACGTACGGCGCGGTGCCCCACATTATTTTCTATAGGCCCACCACACCCCTTTGTTGTCGCCTCTCTCGCGTATGCGCGCGCGTAACCGTTTCGCTTTTAACAAATACTCGAGAAATTTGTCCGTTTGTAACTTTAAAGGTCGAGTATCATTTTAAGAAAATCCGATATATAATACCGTGATATAAATTCTAAAACGGTTGGACACATCTATTTTCAACGAAGATCTATAAGAAGTCAAAGGACTTGGAAATGCGGCTTAGTTTTTTGTAATATCATGCAGTGTTATTTCTCCGAACGGTCCTAATATAAACGGATAAGGACTGCGGTAAGGGGACGGATCGTTAGACGCGGTTCGCGATGCCGCAGTTAGGTTCTTATTTTATTGAACGTTTCTCCGCTTTTGCAGCATGTTCGACGTCGGTGGCCAGCGTGACGAGAGAAGAAAATGGATACAGTGCTTCAACGACGTTACGGCGATTATATTCGTCACGGCGTGTAGTAGTTATAATATGGTACTCAGGGAAGACCCTACAAAATTGAGACTCAGGGAGAGTCTCGATCTCTTCAAAAGTATCTGGAACAATCGGTATGCAGCTCCGATTTCTACCTTACGACAGGCATCTTTAAAATTCGCGATATATCGTGTATCGATATTCCGACGATTCTGACGATCGTTATCTCTTTTCTCGCAGGTGGCTCCGCACGATCTCGGTGATTTTGTTTCTAAACAAGCAAGATCTATTAGCGGAAAAGATCAAGGCGGGCAAGCACAAACTAGAGGATTATTTCCCGGAATTCGCGCGCTACCAAACACCGGTCGAGCCCGGGATGGCGGCGGATCCTTCGGAACTGCCGGACGTCATAAGGGCCAAGTACTTTATTAGAGACGAGTTTCTCGTAAGTATAATGCATGTAATACACGCGTTGGTCGCTGATCGATCATCGCGGTTGTTCTCGACCCAAGTTATTCACGTCCAAGATATTCTGACGTTGTTGCGAGACTCGCTTGTCTTTATAGCGCATAAGTACGGCGAGCGGCGACGGCAAGCACTACTGTTACCCGCATTTCACGTGTGCCGTCGACACGGAAAACATCAAGAGAGTGTTCAACGATTGCCGGGACATCATCCAGCGGATGCACCTGCGCCAATACGAGCTCTTGTGACTTCGTTCCTGCCGACGTCTCCTGTCATCATTCGTTAACCTGACGGTCACACGGTTCGTGCTGCATCTCGAGTCGTTGCAGCCACTGCGAATCAAATGAGCGAGCGAGCTGTGGCCGTGAACCGTGGCCGCGAGGACTCGCGAGAGTTCCACATGCCTGGGCGTATTCAGATAACGCGTAGGACTTGTTCGCCAGTCCAGAAAAGCCGACGAAAAGCCGTAGTCCGCGAAGAACGCGTCTGTGGACCCTGAGAGTGACTCTGCGCGAATCGATCGCGCTTCCCCTCGTCGACGAGATTCAGAGACAGACGAGAGTCAGTACGGCGATACGCTGCACCGCCGCACTGCCGCGATCAACTCTCCGCTGTGCGAATAGAATCTGTCTGTCGCGTACGAAGCGAGTTCCTTCTCGCGCGGAATAAATTCGCGCCAAACTGCGAGCGAGGCACGACGCGAGATGACCGCGCGTCGACGTCGATACGTCGATCCCGCGTGTCCTAGCACAGCGTGAGTCGCGCAGTTCGATAAAAACGAACGAGCGGCTTCTCCAAGCGCCCGCGTATTCTCGATCACTCGACTCTCCTTTTGAGTTAGATGAAAGAGTGTGCTGAACGCTCGTCGTCGTATCCGAACGACGCGACGGCGGGATTCGAAACGCTCTCTCGCGCCGTTCGATCGCGCGTGTGAACCATTACCTCGTTAATTTTATTCCTCTCGCACGTTATTCCGCTTCGTGGCGGTACGCGCGAATCCTGTCATAAGCGTGGGCCAACGTCGTCGTCGGATGTGATTCGAGGGACGATTCTCTTCGTTCAACACACTCTTGACGTGAATTATCGTTCAGATTAGAGTTAAGGATGTTTCCTAAGACTTAGGCGAACCTCTCCGGTAAAAAAAGAAGAAAGAAAAAAGAAAGAACTTTTATCGTTTTTGACTTTCCTCCTTACTCGTTTCCGAATCTCCGCTATACTTTTGCCTCGCTCCCCTCCGTATACATCTCGCTTAGAATCTCCGCGTCTCTTATTTTCTTCGTTTTCTTTTGTTGAGCCTTCGACTTCCGAATCTCGATTCTTTTTATTATTGCATTGGCCCGACCTGTAGGAGTCTCAGCCGCGTCCTTTTTACGAGAAGAGTATTTTGTGAGATTTTACAGTATTTCGAAGAGCGTTTTAATTATATAACTATGTATCGAGTATATGTACATGGTGACCGTCCACGGATTCTCATCGTTTTAACGTACGTTTCTTACGATCGAGATCTTTCACGGATATGGATTTCCCTTTTTTTCCACCGATTTTAAACAGTAAATCGAGTTACTTTTTTAATTTCTCTGTACTTAGGCACGCGCGCTACCCGCAGTAGCAATCGTCTGTATATCTAGCCCTAGCCCACGTAAGAAATGTGCCACGTTCAAGTTCTTTGTTGCTACGCACGCAAGTATAATTTTGCGATACATTGCACGCGCACGGCGTTTCGAGACTTGTGTAAGGGTAATCGTTTTTTTTTTTTTTTTTTTTTTTTTCACCCTGGAATTCGCATCTCGCATTCTTTTTCAGAGAAATTGTCGCGTCTCGATGATACGTGGTAACGTGTACAAATTTTTACGTTCCTGATCGAACGGTATCGATCACGCTATCGATCGTTTTTACGGTCCCGAAACGAGAAAAAGGCCGATTTGCGAGAAAATCTTATTGCTTGCGCATTGCCACTACAAATACATCCCACTTTCCTCGTCGTCGCTACTTGAACATCCCGTGTGCGATAAGCCATGTCAATTTTCCCTCGATTTTCATATTATACTTTAGTATCAAAAAATAACGAAATGCTTGCGCGCTAATGACGTATATACATAGATCAAGCAACGCAATTTGAAGACGGCTAATTAGCGGCTACTCCAGTCACCTTCCTATTGAAATACGGAATTCAAATATTTTTTCGCTACAGTATTTAAAAATAAATAATCACAAATTTATAATTGTATATAATAATTTTATAAAACGATGAAACTATACATACATACATATATTTTTTTGTGAGAGATATGTATTAAGTCTGAAAATTTGACATGCATTAAGAGAAAAAAGATTGGCCGCGATTGTATTAATGAAGAGAAATAACATAACGCATAAATAATTAGGATTAAAGAATAATATAATCTTACTAGCTTGGATAATGATATATTGGAAAGAAAAAGAAGATTTCGACGAATGAGTCCTCGCACATTTACATTGTCAATTATCGACTTCATTCTTGTTCTAGAAGAATCGGGCATCCTTGGTCTATGTGCGTATATCATTGTGTGCTTGCGTATCGAGTTTAGAGGATTATGCATGTGCGTATACGATATAATATCACTGGTACGTTCTTCATATGTACATACATAGTTACGTACACATCGTCATATATCTCGTCGTCGCTTATAAGAGTTTTCGGTATAATCGAAACAGAAAAGAATCCCATAAAATTGCGCACAGCACGCTCGCATACACACACACTTCACACACGCATTGTTCGGTTAATCTCTTAACTATATATTGACACAAGGATCTAGCAAAAGTAGAACCATTTACAGTAAAATTTTAGTTTTGAATTGATTAAAGTTTCTTTCGTGATTAATTCATACCGTAGCTATTTCATAGCGATTAATGTTGCAAATTCTGATAGTTCATGAACAGTTTATAATCGCAATCTATCTTGTTTCCAATAGTCTAATTTAAAAGAATCTTTTTTGCATGTTGTAAACGAAGGGTTAATATTAGCCGATTACCGACTTGTCGTGAGTACCGATTTATCGCATAAATAACGGGAATCAAATCGAAGCAAGTAAAATAAGAATTAAAAAATATGAAATGAGCGAGTTTCCGAGGGTTTTGTGTAACATACTGTAATACACTCGACCGTTATTTCTGTTTTTCTTTATTAACTGATTGTTAATCGTGTTTTTGTAATATTTTATAGTCTAATCTTTTTGTCGTGCCAATTGAAACGGCTACGTTTCTGTTTGTTTCGCAAGATTATTTTTAAGGTTTAAGGAATCTTAGTCTTGTTTTTTGCAAATGCCTACGCAACTTTATCTTCTCCTTATCTCGCTATTTTATTCAATGACATTACACTGTATTTTGTCCGCTCAACTTGTTACATTAATATCTCGCGCGCGATTCTTACACTTTTCACCGTAACCTGACGAGAATATAGGAATCTCGGGGCATTACATAACAGGTATCCTCTACATGCCGACGTGTCTACAACTACGTAACTGTAACTTCATACAATATCGATGTACGAGTACAAGTACGTGAAGCATGATACCAAAAAAACGACCGTAAACATCGCGAAGCAAAATTCCTCTCCGCGCTTTGCGTCATGTCTTATTTCATTTACTTAGCAACGGGTTAAAGAATGGTAGAATTATGTTGGAAGAATTTTAGCGTGTTCTTATAAAGATGGAAGAATAAAAATCATTGATACCGCAATGTTCGGCGAAGAAATGGAATAAATCGGTCGTCTTAATGTCATGTGTCTAATTTGCACTTTTATCGTACATAAGTACGGACCGTACAGACAAAAGTCATAGTTTGTAACATTATTTATAAGTTCGCGAAACGTTATTTTTACTACGACTGATAGGGGGGGGGGGGAGAGAGAGAAAGAGAGAGGAGAGAATCTCTTCGTGATTATCTATCAAATTTTCGTGAAACTTGAATGTTCACATTCGGCACAAAGTCAAATGAAGGCGAATATAACGAGTAATAAGTATTTTCATGCCTACATTTCTTTCCTTTCTCCTCTTTTCTTCTCTTCTTCCATAGTAGAAGAGAACAAGTAACGGGTACGCCCTATTTTCTGATTTCGAGAGGTTTATGTAGCGACGTCGAACGGAAATTAGCGCGAACAGGAGATAAATCGAAGTCACGTAATGACGGATTTCTGTTGTCCATGCTACTGGCCACGACAGTATGTACGTTTTGTGTGTATTGTGTGCGTGTGTTAGTATGCGTGACATGCAAGGACAATGTCGTTATTATTCACAGACCATGAAAAAGAAAGAATTCATGAGTGTATAATGTATCATTTATATGTGTGTGTGTGTGTGTGTGTGTGTGTGTGTGTGTGTGTGTGCGAGTATGCGTGTACGCAAAAGTGAGGTAGTCGATGCGCGATGTGCCGAATAAATAATAGCTGATTTACGTGGCCGCAACTATATATGTATATATAGCGCGACATATACATACCTATATTACATATACATAGACACCGAGATCGCACAAGTTTTTTTTTTTTATCGTACGTAAGAAGAAAAATGGACATGCGTATATTGTATGCGAAATATATCGTAATTTGCGCAGATTTATTATTATTTGTAAATACGACAGTGTCACAGAGTCTGTGTTATCGAGGGAAAGCGATGACGTGATTTCGGACCCGTTCACAATTGCGAGTCTTGTAATTTGAATCGCGGGTGAGTGACGAGCGACCGGTAATGTCAGGGAAAGTCGCATCGAATCGATGAAACGCCGTCACCTGTTGATGATCGAACGCGAGATACACCAACGAGGGTCTGGGGCGATCATGAATGTGATTTAAGCCGATAATGGGCAACATATAAGAAAGCAATGCGGTATTACGCGATACAAACGCCAATTGTCGATAAAAAATAAGGAAGATAATAAATGCAGCACGTTGCCCGCGAAGCGCATTATTGTTTCGTCTTTAGCAATATTCTTTGTGGACCACGTTGCCGATTATGTAGCCTTAAATAGCGAAAGTGAAAGTAGACACGTGTGCAATTGGAATTAGCGTAACGTAAACGAGAATATAAGGAGATCCGAAGTAACAGTGTTAACAAGGAGCCGTAATTACGAGCTATTGCACGTAACTATCTGTGTCAGAATTTTGCGGTTCGTGGCTCAGTTGCGCTAACTCGCTTATCGCCAATTTTGGTTTAGTCTATTCCCTCCAAATGTAGAAAAAGAAACAGCTAATGGAAAGACAATACAAGAGTTTCAAAAAGGAAACGTCTAAAATTATGTCTGAAATATTAGAATTGATGCTTGATTATTTTTTTTCTTCTTTTTGGAAAAGTATTGACGTCGAAGATCGCTAATCTGGATTAGTAATGCAACTCTCAATCTAAATAACACAGTTAACAGTTGAAAACAATTAAAAATATTTGATTATCCAATGATCTTATTAGCTTCGGAATTCGAGAACGTTATGCATTTCCAATAAGAGCGTACGAAACTACATCTACCATATCGCGGCAATTGGATGTTGCGTGCCACGGTTAAGATTAAATCACGAACAAATCATGGTCATTACGCTGTTATTCGATAAACAATCTCCTCGCATTGTCGAATCTTATTAAAAACGAATAGCATCGTTAAAATATTAATTATTATTGTCATTGTGATGGGCGACTGTCGTGACGGTCATTGTTAGGAGCTGACCTACTGAAAGTAGCAGCTTGAGCGGGTTCTTCGTAATTCTAGTGTCGACGAGATTTGCAGAATCGAGTTAAAAATTATGCACAAAATCTCGAAAGTTTACGTGAGCGCGATTTTGCTTTTATAAGAGATTTATGGCGGAATTTTATATCCTAGTTTTATATATATATATATATATATATATATATATATATATATATATATATATATATATATATAATGCATTTATTAATATTGAGAAAGCAAGAGAGAGAGTTTCTTTGAGATTTTTCCAGAAAAAGAAAAAAAAAATCTAATTTTATGGCAAACACTAGTGCGTCTTTTACTCTGAACGTTAAAAGCGAATGCATAAGAATACAGGTGAGATAAAATTGTATAGAGCATGCGCTTACGTTTCCATGTTACCATTTGTCACGAATAAATCGTATCCGACGATTAGTTTTAAACAGTGAGTTGCGGAATAGTGTCAGATATACTTTCTTCTTGGATGGTTTCATCGACGGGATCAGAAACAGAGATTGTATATTCGGTGATGTTATCGTTTAGTCCGATATGTGATGTATACACACACACACACTCACATATATAAATATATATTTGTTATATTTATTAAAATTTTAAAAATATTGAAAGCGACGCATATATGTATAATAAATATGTATAGAACTTGGCAGCTAACTGAAATATATGGAACGAGCGAACGTTTCCATGGAAGATGCGAATTTATTTTGGTTCGAATCGATATCTCGATGAAATCGTCCAAATGTGGCACAATCTTTCGGAGCTGGGCCAGTGCACTATCTTATCGCTCTTCCATTCACGGAGAGGAAAGGAAATGTTCCATTATCTTGTATCTATATCATGGTTCCACCATGGTTCCATAGTGGATCGTGCCTTTCTATAGTTTTTTCCTCACACAAGTCGTTTCATTAATTCTTCATTTGTCGAAAAATTTGATTCTGTTCCTATAGGTAAACGCGGAGCGATTTTACGTTTCATATTCAAGCCACGAATTTTTAATTTAAAATAGTAGATAAAATAAAGATAAAATTAAATTTGATCTTTAAACACACACATACAGAATATATGAGGTATCAAAGAATACACATGCATTTTTTTTTTTTTTTTACTTTTCTTTCCGTTGTATATCATATCATGTTTATAATAATTTTCTAATGTGAGATTGCTCCGCCGTTTTAGAAAAAAATTGAGAAGCAAGAGAAAGAAGCTACTTGTGCCTCGAGCGCGTTATCTATTCTAGAAATTAAGTAATTAATCGAAATGATGTCATTTCTATAAGGATATATGTGTGGTGAACGATCGTCAGTGCTATTTGGAATTTGACTTTTTCTTGTCTTCGATAGCGGTTCGCTGGGCTCCACATTTTTATAAAAAGCGTAAAGTATCGCCGTCAAATATACATCATCGCGCGTTTAATGGTATATATTATAAGAGATATTATATACGGAGAAAAAGAGAGAGTATGAGAGAGAGAGAGAGAGAGAGAGAGAGAGAGAGAGAAATGGGGTTTATTGATCTTATAAAAAAAAAGAAAATATATCCAGTAGGATAGATTATATAAGACGCGATTAAAGTAAAGAATCACGATCGGAAGAGACTGACGAATACAACGTCGTTCCGTAAAGATAATCACTTTTAATCCAAATCGCTATAAGAAAAACGATGGATCACGTTATTATTATTGCGCGTGAATGTGAGAAGAAAACGTGAAAGAAAAGAAACAAAAAAAAAGAAAGGAAAATTACCAAACTCGTCAATATAACTACGTCCCCTCGTACCCCGTTTTCTCTCGTATCATTAAATTATTCGTTATTGCGTGTCTCTTAGAAAGATGTCTAGCTGAAGACTTAAAGATGGATTATTATTATTATTATTATTATTATTATTATTATTATTATTATTATTATTATTATTATTACTATCGGTGCAAGAGAGAGAGATGAAAGTGTGAAAGAAGGTATCTCTTTAATAGTGACATTTAATAAGTGCTATACTAATTTAGGAGTAACTGACTCGACACAAGTCGAGTAAGAGTAAACGCGATGTGAATGATTGCGCGACTCGTGAAATTCGTTAGGAAATCAAATTCATATTGTTCGTGCCACGATTCTCATCAACTTTGTTTGTACTCTCGCCACTGTGACCTGTAATTCCATCGAGAGGAGTTACATTAATGTGTGAAGAGAGAGAGAGAGAGAGAGAGAGAGAGAGAGAGAGAGAGAGGAAGAAGGGAGAACGAGATGAGGTGAATCAATAGTACCTTGCGTACAGTGCAATTAATACAGATGAAAAAACTATATAATGCTGCCGTATAAAAGTACGCAAATGATCAAATACATATAATACATGGTTAAAGGCACTTAGCATGCGTGTATATCGTTGTATATCTGATGGTGCCATTCGAATGCGGATCGTGGAACGAACACAAGCAGAATATAAATAAAAAACACACACACACACACACACACACACACACACATATATATATATATATATATATATATATATATATATATATATATACACATACACAATTCATTGAATCAATCGCACGGTTTGAATGGTTGCGTGTATTTCAGATGTATATGGGACTATGTGCATGACTGCGTTAAACGTGTTATTAGATTACGAGGAAAATATTTCATTCTCATTCTGTGATGACTGTCTGCTGAATATGAGAGGCGAGAAGAGAACAAGAAATGTTTACATAAAGTCTTAAGGCTAATGGATTAATAAATTGATTTAGCAAATAAAGATTTAATTAACATTCGTTGTACTAACTGCGCAAGAAAAAGAGGAAAGGGAGAAATGAATCTTTATAAACGTAAAGAGACGCGCGTGTCTCTCGTTCGTTACGTGTGTGAAAAAGAGACGGACACGATAAATTCATCGCGCGCAAGATGTAGGACTCTTTAACATGTTAAAAACGAAGAAAAAAAAGAAAACCGAAAACACGCTGTATCCGAGTTGCGGCGAGAAGAGAACAGTATGATTTGTATACTGTATAACTTTAGTCGTTTACCATTGCTTTCGAGAATATATAAGAGTTATGTGTATAAATTATTATGTGTAATTAAACAGAAGTCATTTAGTAAATTCTAAGCGTACGTAATATTATATATATATTATATAAATACCGAAAAGAAAAACGCGTATGCACAAACAATATAAGCACGCATACACACATACAGCAGTTCTTTTCCGCTAGCTTGTCTCCTTTTATTTCCGCGAATTTAGAAGTGCGCGAACACAAGTGAGTGTGCAAAACGTAACATAAAATGTCACGCCCGACTCACTCGCGCTCCGCATACTGTCACTCGCGTTCGCGCACTTCCGAATTCGTCGAAATAAAAGAAGACAAGTCAGCGGAAAAGAACTGCTCTGTGTGTGTGTGTGTGTATATATATATATATATATACATATATATATATATATATATGGGAGAAAAATTACAAGAGTAAAAAGGGAGAGCCATTGTATCATACGTTTGTGTAACTAAAACGATGTGTAAAATGATGATATAATTATTGAGGATATAACGATACAATAAATACTTACCGTATGTCTTGATATGCCGTAAATGGCAGATGCCTCTGTGGCAATTAGCGTTCAGGTGCAATTTTCACAAGGTATATATATTTTTTATCGCATATCATTTTAATGTATCACACACAAGAAAGAAACAGTTATATTTTTTTCTACTACGCTTATATGTTTATTATGCAATATGCCATGATTTGTTACAAATGCAAAAGAAGCTTTAGAAATGTTCATAAATACAGAAAGGAAAAAAAATAATAGCAATGATAGATAAAACAGATTTTTAGATAGATCATATTAAAATATTATAAGATAAATATCATAACATAAATTAATTATAATAACGTTAATTAATTTTCTTTAACATTTATGATTGGAATAGAATTCTATATTACTAGAACTCTGCGAGACTCGATTAGAATTTCAGTTAATATCTTCAATTGAGTATTTCTTTAACGCTCCGCTATGTGCGTCTTTAAAAACGTAATTTGCGCTCGAGATTCCAGCGCGGCTAACTCGGCCACAACAGGAGCCATTTGTTGGACATGATTTTCGTAATTAGAACCTGTAAGATACACAGACATATAACAATTGACAAAAAACATTTTTGTTACTTATTCAAGAAAGAAATAGCGAAGAAAAGCCCTTATTTTTGTTTTATATAATAATTGTTGATTGTAACATAAATGAAAAACAATATTACATACCCATTGCCATTCTTTTTTCGCCATACGTAACTTTTCCATCAAACTCGTTCATTGGCACTTTTATGTCCGGACTGACTTGTTGAATCGTCACATTCAAATGATCTTCAATTTCTGCCAAGTACTGTGAAAACATCAGTTAGTTATAAATACTCATCCATTAATCAAGTTTTATATAAAATTTTCTTGTCTCAAATCAAGAGTAGATTATATTCGAGCCTTACCCGAGGTTCATTGTACCATACGCAACAGCCACCTTGATCAGTCAAGTTGGTATTGTTGCAATTTCTTCCGCGAGAAGGGCACCAGGAGCCGTGATACCACACTTTTTCTGGGACACTACTGACTAAAGAAATAGCCAGACCCATTCTTTCAGCTCTACCAACTCTTCCAATGCGATGCACATAATTGGACTTCTCATCGGGCAAAGTCACATTTATCACTAAAAAAAATAGTGCAAAAATAAGTACCGTGTTGTTGCTTTCGAGTGATTTTGTCCAAATAATTACTCACTAAAAGGCAGACCGGTGATATCCAATCCTCTAGCAGCTACATCGGTGCAGATCAAAAATTTCACCTCTTGACGTTTAAACTTTTCCAAATTAGCCTTACGCTCTGCGGGCTTCCTGTCTCCGTGCAGACATACGCACGAGAACTTCTGTCGATCGGATTTCTGCAGATACCTCTCGAGATTATCGCAATCGAGTTTTGTTCTGCAGAATATCAATGCCCGATCCATGTTATGTTCTTTAATAGCGCGAATGCAGTACTCTCCCTTTAGTATCTTCACAGCCTCTGACAACGAGCCTGTAGGACGAACGTAATTATTAGATCATATCTTGTTATCGCTCTTGTTATTTTTATCGCGTGAGAATGGGATTATTATCTAGCGATTAAGACAATTTGTCTAACAGGCAATATCATTTGTTCTATTCATCTCGTCTCTCTTGTGCACGCCGTCAGTTTCTATGCCGTGCCTCAAGTCACGCCACGATTTGTCCTTCTGCGGGTCTACCATCACCACGATATGATGTACGGTCTCGGGTACTGCATCTTCGCCCTTTAGATCTACCCAAGTTGGGAAATGCATCAAACGTTCCTGCAATAAAAATCAAACGCTCAAACGTCGTACGTACATACGTATATATTCGCTTACTTACTTATATATTACACAATTATAATGAATGATGCGGATACATTTCGTGCCATCAGATACTTACGGCCATCTTTTTAACGTCGAATGAGTGTAATGTCGCCGAGCACACGATCATTTGCAATCTCTTGCCGTCAGATGTAATTTTCGGGATTTGTCTGTGCAGACGATCGATAAGTTCGGTGTAACCTTGGTTTAGTAGACCGTCAGCTTCGTCCAGCACAAAAAACCTTAAAATACATTAATTTATAGTTTATACCGACCTGGTGTTATTTCTTTGCGAGTTAAATCATAAATTACCTGCAATGTGTTAACAACAAATAACCGCCTTGTATGAGATCCTCCAATCGTCCGGGAGTCGCGACTACTATGTCCACGCCAGAATTCAAAGTAGCAATCTGCTCTTTTACGTTTACTCCACCAATAACAAGCAGTTCTCTGATCATCGGATCCTTTAAATGTGTCTTGAACTAAAAAATAATAAGGCCACTTGGTTAATATCATATAAACTACCGTTCAAAAGTTTACAAGACTTTTTAACAACTACCTTTTTAAGAAAACCAACAATGGTGTCAACTTGTAAAGAAAAACGTCATATATGAGAAACTTTACTGCGTATCTTTTAATTATTAAACACAGTATTACACTTGTTTGTAATCATTTTTCGAGGAAAAATTTCATTTAAAGAATTTTATTGGCATCACTGTTGTGTTTATCTTAAGAAGGTATAGTACTTGCAAACTTTTGAACGATAGGGTATAGTTTCGATGGTAAGTTTATTTGACGTCTCACCTTCTGAATTTGATTGTAAGTTTGTTCAGCTAATTCGCGAGAAGGTTCTATGATGATCGCCTGAGGTGCGTTATTTCTCGGTTTATCGCTTTCGTTAGAGCTCTGCGTGCTGTTAACAGGATTGTACTTGACAGATTCTTTTGGAGCCGACGATACAGCTACATAGTCATTTGGGGGTGGATGCTTAAACGCGTGCGCTCCAAAATTGAAGGCCATCTCAGCGTTTTTCAACACGACAGCGGGATAGTAAGTCTGTGATTTTTGCTGTGCATTTAATGTAAATGCGACACCCAAATCTACGCCGTTCTTGGTAAATTTTATTTCGCCCTTCACCAAATCGAGGAAACATCCGATCACGTCATGCATCCCAAAAGCCTCTCCATAGTTATCGAATTGCTTCGCATTCGATTTCTTTCCCGTACCACCAAATCCATAACCGAATTTATCTGTTCCTAAATCTAAAGCAGCCTATTCCAAGAGTAAAAAAAATTCTTAATGAATCTTTCTCAATCAAAAGTAATTTAGAGCAATGATTATCGTATCATTTATGAAAAAATGCTTGCCTGAGACGTAGACCAGCCAACTCGGCATAAACCCTCGTCGGTGACCGTTGCTTCGAAAAAATACTTGCCGCTTCCCGATACCCCTTTATTTGCACGACAACCATGCCATTCTTTTTGTTCTCTACTCTGACATCTTAAACCATCCAGCGTTACTGCCATGGCATGTCCTCTATCAAAGAGACTCAGTCCCCAATGTGTCGCTATAAAAAATAAAATATTTCTACTACTTTTGACAAGTTGACAAGTCGACAAGTTGTAAGATTGCACTTTTGTCAAACGTTAATACATACGTTGTTGAACTACAGCAGTTCCAGCTCCTTTTCCAGACTCCAAATCTTTAAGAGTCTCCCAAACTATTTGCAAAATAGGCAAACAGAAAGCACCAGTTTTTCCACTACCAGTTTCTGCAGCCATGAGTACATCGCCACCACCCAGAATCAATGGGATAGCTTCGGCTTGAACATCTGTCGGTAGTCTGCAATTTATATTATGTTTTTGAGACTAATGATATTATCTTTTCTTCCTCTCTCTTTCTCTGATATATGTCACTTATGTCACTTTTTAATCGTAAAGTTACGTCTTTTGATCCTATCTTTACTTACGTCCAATCCATCTCATCAATAGCTTTTGCTATTTCTGGCAAAACACCCATTTCTAAAACGTAAAAAAGATTAATATATAATTGTGATATGTGTGTAGAAAATGATACAAGAATATAACAATTATTGCGCAAATTGACACAAGTAAACTGACATTTTGCACAAGCTAAATTATAACACAAGTAATTTGCTGAAAGCGTCATACGTCATACCTTCGAAAGCAGTCATTCTTTATCAATTGTGTTTATCTCGATACGTATAAAAATGCGAAAAACGTGCTATGCTAAATTAGAATATATGCCAGCCGGCGGTCCTCGTCCGCATGTATCTTGAATCTTGATGTATCTCATCAAATCTCAACAGCTCGAGTTCTCGACTTCTCGAGCAGGTTAGATTGGACAATTAAACGGTATTCGTGTTTACCGCCAGATGGCTTTGCACTCTTCGGTGAAAGATCCCTCTGCCCTGCCGACTGGATTGAACAGTGCCCAATCAGTGCCCTTTTCGAACACCGGGGAACACGTGATCACTGGCCAATCAAAGAAGAAGAAGAAGAAGAAGGGGAACACGTGTCACACGTGAGGTGAGGAACCTACTGAGGGTCGAGGGATCATATCAGATCGTATTTACTAAAGCAGAAGAAGAGGAAAATCAGTTTCACAGGTATTTATTTTCTATAAACCAGACCTATTTCTAATAGGACATCGACTGTGGCTGCGGCATCCACTTGACGCCTTGACACTACAAATGCTTCGAAGCATTCCTCTTCTCCTTCTTTCTGAAGAAAAAAGAGAAGAACGCTTCAAAGCATTTGTAGCTTGTAGCGTCAAATACTCAAGTGGACCGGACCGCAGTCTGTATTGTAAACTTATTATATTACATCGTATTCAATTGTTACTTGGCCGGTTAGTGAGCACAAGTAAGCACAGAATCGGTATATATTACACGTGACGTACGTTACATTCGACAGCGTGACTTTCAACAGCGATTGCGACTGATTCAAATTGCTTCTATTACGTATTAGCTAGCTGTATTGAAAATACCAGTAATATAAGAAGAAGAAGAAGAAGTAGTAGTAGTAGTAGTAGTAGTAACTAGGTAGTAAGTAGGATCTTATCAAATATAGAATTTAGTGGGCCTCAGTCAGACAATTGTTGCCTGTTCTTTTCAGCTCAACTTCTTGCATGGTTCATCTTTTTTTTCTTTTTCTCTCCAACATGAAAAGAAAAAGAGGAAAGATTACGCATAAGTTAGTATGCGATGTTTTGCGAGAATAAGGTTTCAAGTTTCAACTGAAAAGAACAGGCCTTGTAATTCACTTTTCGTGTGCGTACGTTTTTTCAGTAACATTCCCTATTTTTAAGCATTTTTAAAAATCTGAAAAAATTTACAAAAACATCTGTCTACATTGTAGTGTAGTTGACAATTTTCTAGTCATTTCGATAACATCATTTATTTGATATTTTCTGGCTGGTTTGCAAGTTTCAAGTTTTGTGGTTACGAATAGATATTTTATTTTGGCTCGGATGCCGTAGACCCACGTATGCACACGGAGGTTAAAATTATCGAGACTCAACGAGTCCATTATTTGCATATCGAAACAAGACCACGAACTCAATTTAATATATTTTTGAACGATATTGTTTTAATTTTGCACAAGTAATTTATTACATATATTTACAATTATTTAATTTAATATTATTGTAAAATTTTTTATGCAACTTGCAGATCACGAAAGATTGTGTGAAAAAGATTTTTAACCATGGATTCTTCAAGTTGGAGAGATGTTACATCTACACAGTCTGTTTGTGAAGAAACTTTTGTCAAGGATTACACAGAAGCAGAAGCTGAGGAATATTTAAAGGTACAAGCATTATCATTTAATCATACAAAGTTTTTTGCACATTTGAAAGATAGATACTTATTCTGCAAAGACATATAAGACGTGTCATCTATTATGTTTCTACATTTCTTTTAGTTTATGAATAATAGAGAAAGGGTTGAGAATAGAAAGGAGTCTTGCAAGTTAGATATGACGTTCCAAGAATTAGAAGACAATATGCAAAAACTCTATAGGGACGATCTGGCTAAAGTCTATCGAGAGTGCAGTTTTACTTACAGTCCACAATCTAATAATGATCTATCTGTTCTGGCCATGAAGGATAAAATACTACCGATAATCGAGACAAATTCTGTAGTCGTCATTCGAGGACCAACTGGCTGTGGAAAAACCACTCAGATTCCACAATTTATTCTCGATGCTAATATCAAAAAGAGACTTAACTGCAATATTATAGGTATTTTTTAAATCAGTTTTACTATTACACGTAACGTAATACAAATTATACAAAACGTACAATATTGATATAGTTACGCAACCAAGACGAATCGCCGCGATAAGCATTGCCAAAAGAGTGTGTCATGAAGGAGGTTGGCGTCTTGGTACCCTCGTGGGCTACAAAGTGGGTATGCAACAGGAAGTCTCACCTGAAACCCGTTTAACTTATTGCACCACCGAAATTCTCCTGCAACATTTGATTCACCAAAAGCATTTGTTGGACTATACGCACATTATATTGGACGAAATTCACGAACGCGATCAAAATTTGGATTTTCTTTTACTTGTGGTTAAAAGATTATTACAAACAAATTCCAGACAAGTTAAAGTTATTCTCATGTCGGCAACAATCGACGTAACGAAATTCGCGAGGTACTTTTCTACAAAAGTAGAAAATAATTTAATTCCAGCGCCAGTTATCAAGATACCCGAGAAAAGAAATTTTCAGATTCGTACGTATTATTTGGACGAGATAAACGATATAGGAAATGTGAGTAAAGATTATGTGAAGAATATTTAGAGAGTACGTACTTATAATTTTATGATTTTGTATACGTGTGTCGATTTTATAGATACCAGAAGTATCTGTCATGGAACCGAAAGTCACTCAAAGCATGATGAAGTTTTGCTCGCTTATTATCAATGCTCTAGATGAAATTGATATGAATGATAACGAAGAAGACTCAACGCCGCCTCAGAGACATGCCGTTCTCGTATTTTTGCCAGGAATTTATGAAATTGAGGAATTATATGATTACTTGTCGGTTTTCCATGAAAAATTATGGGACCTAACAATTTTGCATTCATTGATTTCTGATGATAATGAACAGCATCGCGTTTTCCAAAAACCACCGCAAGGTTACAGACGCATTATACTCTCTACAAATATTGCTGAAAGCAGTATTACGGTGCCAGATGTAAAATATGGTAAATATAAAATTTTTATGAATTATATATCATCATAATTCTTGAGAAAAGAAAACGACAGTTTAATTACAAAGAAATATTTCAAATATTTTAAAAAATTTTAAATAAATATTATTTTATAATAATAATTAATGATAAGTGAAAAGACAGTGGTTAATTAAATACGTATAATTTATAGTGATAGACTTTTGTCTCGTAAAACTGCTGACATTTAATCCTGCAACTTATTATCAAAGTTTGCAACTTTGTTGGGCGAGTAAAACAAATTGTACTCAACGAGCTGGTCGCACGGGTCGTGTAATGGATGGCAGAGTGTACAGATTAGTACCAAAAGCATTTTATGATGTAAGTAGTTTATATAAGAATTATATTATGCTAATATTGTGATATATGAAACAAAATTTTTATTTGGAATTTAAAACTACGTTTAACAGCATCTAATATTTAATAAGTAATATAAATTTAATGGATTATTATTATTTTATATTCTTGTAATTATATAATACTTTTTTTAAAGATCTACAAGTGATATTCGCGTGTTATAGTCCATAATATATAGTCCGTATATATTGTTACACGCGCATATATATATAAATATCACTTGTAAATCTTTAAAAAAAACTATCATACAGTTACAAGAATATAAAATTATAATAATCCATTAAGTTTATATTATTAATTATTTATTATATTTTTTCATGTAATATTTATTAATTTTATTTTCCCATAAAATTTACAGAATATTTTAGAAGACCACAGTATGCCAGAAATGCTCCGTGCCCCACTCGCCAATGTCGTTCTCCGCGCCAAAATTCTTGACCTCGACGAGCCACGTATCCTTCTTTCACATTCCCTTGATCCACCTACTCTCTCTAATTTGGCAAATACCATCTTAAGCTTAAAAGAGGTCGGAGCTTTGGTAGACGATGATTCTTATCAACTGTTTGACGGAAAGTTAACCGATCTCGGCAAGATAATGGCACATCTTCCGTTCGACATTCGAATTTCGAAATTAATCATGTTGGGCCATGTTTTTGGGGTTTTACGAGACGCTATTATTCTGGGGGCCAGCATGGCTGTTAAAGATGTTTTTTCTATGGAGCAATGCCATCCTACCGTTTCCTCTTATACGATTCGAAAAAAATGGGCTCACAATTCTGATAGCGACTGCATTGCCACCTTAAATGTTTATAAGACGTGGCAAAATGAAAAAGCTAACCGTCGATTAAACACTCATCAAGCCGAGAGACAATGGGGCCAGAGAAATGGACTTCAGATAAAAGCCTTGCGTGAATTAGATGCTCTGGTGAACGAGATCACCATTAGGTTGCTGAGATTGGGAATTAAAGAAAGTATAGGAGTTAATAAAGTCATTTGGCAAGGTATATTTAATTATTTAACGTTCAAGTTTTTTTGAATTATTCATTAAAATATTAAATTATTTGATTATTATTTTTCTTATTTTCTAATTATTTTTAATTATTTTCCTCATTTACTTCTAGGTGTAGATCGCGATTTTGTTCTTAAACTCGTACTTGCTGGAGCTTTCTATCCCAATTATTTTGTCAAACGTTTGCAAAATCAAGAAACTTATGAAGAAAATATTTCAATGACTCTCGGCAGTTTAGATCCTATGAAGACAGTTTATTTAAGAGGTTGGCCAATGAAACAACCTGGATATTTATATGCTAAGAAATTTCAAGAGATTTTTTCCAAACATCTAAGAATTCCAGAAAAACAAATAGTAATATCTTTTAATGCATCGCGTGTTTACGTGCAATTTCGCGAGAAAGAAACGGACATTGACGACAGTCTTCAAAATATATCGGAGTCTGTTTATCAGGTGATTATATTAATATATTTGCTTCATATAAATAACATGAATGAGAGTAAAATATTATATATACACGCACACATATGTATATAATTAAGCTATGATATTATATAAATTTATTACTTAATGTGTATGTGTAAACACAAATGAATATAATTATAAAGAAATATGTATAATATAGATATTCGGATTATGTAAAACAAAAATAGTTTAGTATTATTCTAATATAATAACGTTTATTTATCAGGCCGTCATGATGAAACAATGCAATATCCCGATTGAAATAAAGTTGTTGAATGTAGAAGAAGCAAATGAGAGGGCGAGACATTATGATGTCCATAAATTCGAAAGGAATTTTTTCTTTCGTAGAAATGTTAGGATGATAGAGACCAACGTTTCTAAAATCAGACCAACATTGCCAGGACTTGATGTAACTTTTATACCTTTATTTATACAAACTGTAAGTTTTCTTTTATTTTATTGGTTAGTAAAGAATAATTTTTATATAAAATTAAAAGAAATTTTTTATATAGGTGTCTTTCATTTTTGTCATTAAAAAATATTTATAATAATTAAAATAAATTGAATTATTGTATGCATTGTATCTTACTGTCTGCTACAATAATTAATAGATGCATGGCTATCTAATTACTAGCATAATAAAACTTTTATTTACTCTCTATTAATTAAATGTTTATTTTTTTGTAATTTTATATAGATATATATATATATATATATATATATATATATATATATACCTACACGTAATATTTTTAGATTATTAGCCCTGGATATTTCTGGGCAACTCTTGACGACGATACCACTCGTTATGAAATGCGAGTTATAGAAAAGAGTCTCAACAAACATCCTTTGAAAAAATTTCTCTCTATCCCAAAAACCTTCACCATAATCGCTGCCCCTATGGAAAAGAATAACTTTTCGACTTTTCATCGTGCCATAATTAAAGAATTCATCTCAGAAGTTGGAGAATTGGTCGACATTTTCTTTATTGATCACGGTCGTTTTTCCAGAGTACGATTAAGTGATCTAAGAGAAATTAATAATTCTACAATCTTAAATATTCCTCCCTTAGCATTTTCTTGCAATTTAGCTTTTTTGCGACCTTCAAATCAAAGTAATGTTCACCAATGGTCGGAAAGATCGAGAAATTATTTTGTGGCACAAATCAAGGAAAACGAAAAGATATTTGGAAAAATTTACTCGGTTGTTGATAGCGTTATTAACTTAGAGTTGATTGTGGTTAATAAGAAAGGAGAGAGATTTAATGTTAATGAGGGTTTGATTGAAAAAGGATATGCTGTAAAAAGGGAAGAAACCTATTTATCGAAGCATAATCATGAATTAAGGACAGATATAGATACGGTTAACGCAATGTCGATAGAGGAGAAAAAGTTTTATGAAGAGGAACAATATGACAAACATTGTTTGTTAGAAGTACGTAGAGTAGTTGAACTTTGTATGAAGATTTATGGTAGCTATTTGTTGAAAAATCAATTAATTTTATACTTTTATAGTATCCTAATCCACCTAGAGAAGAGGATTGCAATTTTAGCGTAAAACTCCAAGGTCCAGATTCTCCCTTAGAAATGGAGTTGATCCAGTTGACGTTGGGTGAAAAATTAAGGAAGATAAGTGTAGAAATGAATTCCGTCAATTCTGTCCTTTTAGATAACGATCTCAATCAATCGAGACGTCTTTTGGTCGCTCAGAGCATCACTCAATCCGTAAAAAATGTTCTAACGTTAAGAAATACCACTTTTCTGCCAAATATTCCTGGACTTGCGGCATTGCTCGCGCTAATTTTTGCACCGCGTATGGAATTAAGATGCAATTCTCGCAAAACTTATTATACGGGAGCTTTATGCGGTTTGGGCCCGATAGATAATTGCATTAACCGGGCTATGTTTCCCGATCACGATATGGAAATTCCATTTGACGTAGATATCACGATGGATGATGTGAAAGAGGTATATCATCTTCATAAATAATAAACTGATAATTTCGCAATACTTATCGTGAAATTTACATAAGATATTACATAAGATTGCTCATTTTCTGCTTCCTATCAATCTCCATTAATTTTATAGATAGATTATATAATTATAATGTTTTTCTATTATTATTACTTCATTTTTTACTCCTCTCAGCTTTATAAATAATAACATTGATCATCAATTTTTCTAGATAAATAAACTGCGTCACTGGATGAATACCGGGATGCGTTTAGATAACTCCAGTGACGAGGATATTATAATGTGTCAAAATAAAATCAAACACATTTTACTGAACGTGAGAGACAAACAAAGACAATTACGAAATCCAAAAGACGACGAAATCGATCGTCACAGCAATAAGTGGAATCGCTATAACAGACCACATATTTTGCCGTCCGTTCAAAAATCTGTGATAAAATACGACGTATATCCGTTGCATAACGCGTTAGAACTACGCGAAACAAATGAACAGATGGAGGAGATGCTTCAGCATCTCTCACAATTACAGGATCTTGCCTACGAGTATGTAGATATTATATTTTTTTTTGTATATTCTTAGATTTATATTTTATATATTTTTTGTTTTTTTTTTTTTTTTTTGTTCCAGGGATGCACGCAAAATGGCAAACGTGGCTGCTTTTTGTAAATTATGTGGAAAGGAAACGTTTGGCCTATTGGAGCTACGTTGTCATCTTCAATCGGAGCAACATGTAGAGAAAGAGAAACTTTTGCAGCATCAACTACATTAAGAGATTAAAAATAATCCCGAACCAACTTGCAGATTTTATTGTAATTCTGCAAGTTGGTTCTGGATTTTTTTAAATCTCCGATCCTCTATTTCAATGGTATAAACATGAGAAAGCATTTTTATGCATCATTTTTTTGTTCACCTTATGTATTACGTAATTATATAGCGAACGTATAGTGAGAACAGAATTCTCTGACTTATTATTAGAGAGAAATGCAGTTCTAGAATAAAAGAAGATAAAATAGAGACATTCTATTGATTCATGTAACAATAGGAGCAATTTACTTAAGTTTATGTGATAGTGTGGATATACAAAAAAGTTATTTTTTACGTATATTTAATTATATGTTATCTCTACAATAGATAACATATAATTTTATTATTTCTTATGTTAATTAAAATAATACGTCATTCTCTTAAGAAGGAGTTTGCTAAAAAAAGAGAATTTTTGTTGTCATCCATTATTTACATTGCCTATACGTGATCTCCATATTTCAATTTCTTTGACCAATTAATTACTTTTACAATTAATTAATTTAATTATAATATTACTTAATTTTGTTCCTTTTTATTTTTATTTTTCGAAGATTTTACACAACTATATTGTTGACAGGCAAAAGCCACATATGTACGAGTATGTATCACTATAAATAATGTGCATTTTGTAATTTTTTAAGAATATAATGGGAAAAAAAACGCATTAATGCTGCGAAATATTTGTTTTATAAACACATCTTCCCTGTAAATCACATTTTTCCACACATCTCTGTTCCTATATACTACTAAATTAATAAAAATTTCAAGAATCGTAATCCTCAGAATTTGAGTTTCGAAATTTCAATGCGAAAATCAACAAAATATGAAGAAGCGATATAAATCGAAACTTCAAATGGCGAAAATCAGAAGTCTCAAAAGTTGACAAAGTATCAAAAGAACATAATCGATAAAGAGGTTGCGCTATTTAGAATTTTAAAAATTTTCCCAAGTTCTAAGAATTGTGATCTTGAGAATTCATAAATATTTCTTGATACATCAATAAGATGGATTAATGATTACCAACAGTCGATAAAGTTCCAAACGTTAATCATACCGATTGTAAATATTCTGCAGCTGACATAAGTTTAAAAACACTTAAAAATTAACAATGATTAGAAGAATGAAATCAAAAAGAAACAGAAACAAATAAGAAGATAAAAAATATGTGATTTTAAGAATTTTTGTTTTTTATCAATTATAATAGGTATAAGGTTTGGAGTTAGGTTAGGTTATGGTTATACCTCATAACCTCATGCATTCGCATGATTGAAAATTTTGTGAAGAAGTGTGTATTATGCTGAAAGCGAAAACTATATACATATGGCTAGTTGATTAATAAATTTATTAAAAACACAAGTTTTCGTTTGTTACTTGTAAATTTCATTATAATTCTCACAAGAACCAAGTAATAAAAATGAAACATACATTGTTTGATCGCCTTTTTCTACATGCGAGTTTTTGCTGTCGGAGATTACGTTATTGTACTTCTCCTGCAAATGCAACAGAATCATGGAACAATAAAAGACTAACAGGTATTTTTTCTATTATCTTACTTTTTTTTACACCCAGCTTGCATACACTAAAGCTTGCAAGTATAAGTGAATCAACTGAAAATTATCAATTAAAAATTAATAAGGATTAACTGGAAGGTAATATCTTGTTGTATTAATCTAAAATTTATATTAAAATACAGATTTTCCTGCAACTTTCAAGCCAAAGGATGTAGAAAAAGGCTGGTATGACATTTGGCAATGTAATAAATACTTTGCATCATCCAGGATAACAAAGAGAACAAACAATAATGCGCAAGAGGAAAAGGAAGCCAAAGAATCCTTTAGTATGGTTTTACCACCACCTAATATTACGGGAATATTACATCTGGGCCATGCACTTACTGTTACAATCCAAGATGTTCTGGCGAGATGGTTAGCAAAAGTATATAGTAAAATAATGATATAATATAATAATAAAATAACACATGTACATAAATAATAATATATGTGTAACATAATACATAATGCATGATATTACAATATGATAGTTTGGAATATTGTGTAATAACGTAATATATGTTTATTACGTTATTACACATTACATATTATAGAATTTTTATCGCGCTACATTTATCTATTATAGGTAAATTTACCGTTATTATAGATTTTTCTCTACTACTCACGCACATACACACAGGCACAGAATGAAGGGTCATCCAGTATTGTGGATACCGGGTCTGGACCATGCAGGAATTGCGACACAGGCGGTAGTGGAACGTACGTTGCGGCATACACGCAACATTACACGACACGATGTGGGCCGTGCCGAGTTCACGCGACTGATCTGGCAGTGGAAGACGGAAAAAGCCGCGATTATCAAGGAGCAGTTGAAAGCCCTCGGCGCTACGCTCGATTGGGACAGAGAATACTTTACCATCGATGAAGTAATATATTTTTCTGTTGTGCTATACTAAAATTTATTGTTACAATTACATTTGTCGCTTTATTTATTTGTTGTATTTGTAATATTATTGAATTTTTATTTATCTCAGAATCATAGCGCGGCAGTGACAGAAACGTTCGTACGATTAAACGAGAGAAATCTGTTGTACAGAGCCAGAGATCTTGTTAATTGGTCGCCAGCTCTGCGCAGCACTATCTCAGAGATCGAAGTCGAAGACTTTGTGGTGAACGGCAAGACACGACTCCAATTACCTGGCTATGATACCAAGATCACCGTCGGCCAACTAATCAAACTGGCCTACCCAATCAGAGACTCGAGTAATTTAAATAAGCTCAAATAAGAAATTATATGAATTATATATATATTATGCGTATAAAGAGATAAAAATAATCAAATGTTTTCTAAAAGCCTGTTTTTTTAATTTTAATTTTAATTTTAATTTCAACTTTCTAACAGATTTGTAAATTTCTTTGGTTTCACAGCGGAAGAACTGATAATTGCAACAACTAGGCCCGAGACAGTTTTTGGAGATGTAGCGATTGCTGTGCATCCAAACGACGATAGGTATTCGAGATATATTGGTCGGCACGTTTTACATCCCATAAGAGAGACTTTTATACCCATCATAGCCGACTCTTCGGTCAAGAGAGAATTTGGCACTGGTAAAAATTTATATAGAATAAATTGATAAATTAGAATAAATTTATGTAGGATATTTAATACAGAAACAAAAAAATTATACAAGAAAGCAAATTTCTAGTAATTATTCTGGATTAAAAATTTTATTTATATTATAACTAATTTATATGTAATATATATAACTAGTTTACATATTTATTTTTTACTTAATTATTGATTTGTTAATTATTTATTTTATTTGATTATTGGTGAGTATTTGTTTTACAGGTGCAATAAAAGTTACACCGGCACACGATCGCTTAGATTACAACATCGCCAAAAGACATGGCTTGCCAGTTATCAGAGTTATTGATGAAGATGGCAACATGACGGATGCATGCAAGGAATTCAAGGTGTGTGATCCCGTCTAAGAATTATTCATTTCTTATTATTAATTGTCTTATTATTAATAATAAATTGTCTCAGGGAGTTCCGAGATTCATCGCACGGAGGAGACTAATGAATCAATTATCGACACGAGGCATGGTGAGAGGTGTGGAAGATAATCATCGGATGATACTGCCACTATGTTCGCGTACACATGATGTGGTTGAGTATTTGCCAAAGGAACAGTGGTTCTTGCGCTGTGCGACAATGGCTAAGCGGGCATGCGAAGCCGTGGCGAATGGTGAACTAAAAATCGATCCGAACGATGACGGCATTCACGAACAAATATGGTATAACTGGCTCGAAAACCCCAGGTAAAATTATCATTTAATTATTAAATAAATAAGCAAACTTGTTTGCACAAGAATAAAAAGTTTATTTTTTCTTTAGGGACTGGTGCGTGTCGAGACAGTTGTGGTGGGGTCATCGAATTCCGGCGTATTCCATAATTCATGGTGATCGTAAAGACGATGATAGTGATAGTGATATTTTCTCCACCAGTAGCAATAGCACCACTTCGTGGATAGTCGCACGATCCGAAGAAGAAGCGCGTTCTCGCGTACGAGAGAAATACGGAGACACAGTGAGCCTGCGTCAAGATCCAGATGTCCTGGACACGTGGTTTTCCTCGACAATTGTGCCATTTGCTACGCTTGGCTGGCCGAAAATTGTTAGTCTCTTTATTATTCTTCTTTGGTATATATATATATGTATGTATGTATATTTTATTAGATATAACTTTGTATATATTTTCTTACATATCACAAAAATTTATAGACGGAGGATATGGCAAGACACTATCCCCTAACACTGATGGAAACGGGCCATGATATCCTCGTGTTCTGGGTGGCGAGGATGGTGATGCTAAGTCTGGAACTGACACAGCGTTTGCCATTTAAAGTATAATTATACAACAGATATAAATTATTTATATCTGTTTTTATCAGTATTTTATGAGAATCTTAATTAACTTTTGTATATTGTATTAACAATAAGTAGTCCGATCTATTCATCATTGAGGCATACTACTATAAAATTTAATATTGTAAAGGACGATATCATTAGTGTGCTTAAATTGATAATACAATTGATAATTATAAATTATGTATGTGTGCAGGAAGTTCTACTTCATGGCGTTTTATGTGACGGCAACGGCAAGAAAATGTCTAAGAGCTCTGGCAATGTTATCTCACCAGAAAACATTATCAATGGTTGTACCTTTGAGGTGAATATTTTTCGAAATTATAGCAATAATTATATTATTTGGCTTTATTCACTTATAAAATATAAAAATTCTTAGAATCTCTCTGTAAATAAAAATTGATTAAGTACCAACAAACTGGAATTATTTAAAAAGAAATATAGTGTGTTGTAGTTTTATTATTTTAAAATTGATTAGAATATGCACGTATAATGCAGGAATTGAACGAACAAGCAAGACACAGTCACGCGGCTGGTATTCTGAGCGCCGAAGAATTGCAGCGAACGTTGCGTGTTAATACAAAATCGTATTCCACGGGAATACCAGATTGCGGTGCCGATGCTTTGAGACTATCATTATGTGCGCGTAATATTAAGAGTAAGCAAATTAAGAATCTTAAGAAAGAGAAAGTGAGAAATTTGTAAGAGAATTTTAAAATCTTGTTAAAAAATTTTTTTTTATTTCAAGAATCGAAAAAGTAATTTAAATAATTTATAACGAGATAAATATTTTATTATTATACTATATATCTTGTCTCTTTTCCTATAGATCACACCATCAGTTTCGATGTGGATGATTGTCGGACAAGCAAATATTTCTGTAACAAGATCTGGCAGGCAAGCAAATACGCGTTACTGATGATAAAGGAAGATCAACTTGAAAATGAAGGAAAGGAAAATCTGAACGATCTTGATCAATGGATTCTGAGTCGATTATCGTGGATGATAGGAATAGTGAACGATGCGTTTGCCCAGCGAAATTTCCATAAAGCAATCGCTGCGATTCGCCAATTTCTGCACTATGAATTCTGCGATTTCTATGTGGTATGATATAAATGCGCAATGTTATTTAATATAATGTAATAATAATATTTATAGGGTTTTTATAAATTTGTAAATTCTGTAAAAATATTAAGAATTTCAAGATTTTGATCACTATAACAATAATTTGGTTTATATAATTAATTTTAAGTAGTTTAAATTACTTAAAGTAATTCTTAGTTAAAACATTTTTTTTTTATATTTTTAAACATAGGAGGGTACAAAATTTGGATTCAAAAGCGGCAATTCCGCTGGACATTCCAACACTCTTGCGAAATGCCTGGAAGTGTCATTACGCATCCTCGCACCTGTTACACCCTATCTGTCGGACGATTTATATCTGAGACTTGCCAAAAAGGGACTTCCAGGATTTCAGTCAGTTGCCTCGTTGCTTGAGACTTCCTATCCCATGCCATGCGAAGTATGTGAACTAAATACTCATATTATCACTCTTTCTTATATAACTTTCTCTTACTGTTTTTATCCTAAATGCTACTATATACATGTTAAATAATTTATTTTTATTTATTTTCTATTCTCATTTCTTCTTCTAATATCCTTCTAATAGTTTGAACATCTGAGAGACATCACGTTGGAGGAAAGAATGCGTGATCTCGTGGATGTGATAAATGCGATCAGAAGCTGCATGGCGAACGTGAGCAAAAAGTCGAATCCAGAAGGTAAGTATTAATAATTGGCGAAGTAGATATGCTAATTAAATAATTTAAATATATAAGGTAAATTTTAATAAATGTGCTTCTATTTGCATAGTTAATATTCTGGTTGGCAATGTGCACGATTATGATTTTTATCAGAAAAATGTGAACCTGATTAAAGGAGTGAGCAGAATCTGGAACGTGTCTATTTATTTAACAGAATCAGCAAATAATGGCAATTTTAATAGGATGACAACGGCACAAAACAATAATTCCAATGATGGCAGTATTTATACCATCCAATATATGCATACAAACGATTGCTCATTACTCATTACAGCTATAGTAAGTGAAAAAAAAACATGGTGCTCGATTATACTTTAATATAAATTAAATGTTATACATTTATATCATAATTATAATTATTTTTTGCATATAAAGGATTTATCATATGTGTTATTTTTCAGGATACTTCGATATTGGAACAAGTTAAGAAGAATATTGCGAAGAGGAATAAATTGGAAGGAGTGTACTAATTATAAGAAGAAGAAAATAAAATAGTACGCGTACAACGTTATAGCTTCCATTCGCTTACGTCCCTCACCTGTGAATAATGTAATTAATATATAAATAAAAAAACTATTCATATATTTGGTTGTGGTCCTGCTAAACGCAAAAAATTACACAAAATTACTGCGAGAAATAATGTGTATGGACACATTTAATCCAACTGAAACCATGTAGTTCAGTTTAATTAAATTCAGTTTCTTCGCTTTCTCAAATTGTATCTAAATATATCGAGTTTAAAAGTCTAATTTGAGCGTTGCGAACGCTAAATATCTATAAATATAAAAGATATAAATGTGTACATTCTGATTTATATTTTATACTCTTTAGAGAGAGAGAAAGAGAGAAAGCTTTGAGAGATTTATTTTCTCTCTCTGATATAAAAATGAAAGAGACAGAGCTTTTATCTCTTTCTAAGTGGCATGATTGGTTGGTTCAGGGGAAAACTTCAGGCATCGGGGGCTGTGAGTGGCTGTGGTCAATCGCTGTGATCAAACGGTACGCTCCCTTCTGCTTACCAGCGCGAGTTCTGATTGGCTTCTGCTTTTCTGCTTTCTGCTATTCTGCCCAAGGTGTGAATTTTTCCGAAGAACGTGGTTCTCGTACTTATTACGTTTATGAAAATATTTCTGTGTGATAATATTAGGTTAGATTCGTTAGATTCAGTTAGATTGGTGAAATTGAGCTACACAACTGGAGCCGTATTGATAATTAACCGATATTTGTGACATAAATCATTGAAAAATGATTATGGAAGCATTAAACGAGCATTTGGAGGCTTTGGCCGGTCATGTTTTCGATAACGACAAGCTGGTAATTCTATCGCGATCATTTATGAATAATATATTCCGCAGTGTGTTTCATATATATATATATATATATATATATATATATATATATTTTTATTATTCTATATAATATTTAACGCAATGTGGTATTTTTAGGTCACTTACAAATGGCTAAGCAAAGAGTTACATGTCCACGTTAACATAGCAAAACAGATCTTATGGGAATTCTATCAAAAATATAAAAGCAACAATATTGAATGCACATATTTGCTAATAGGTCTTCTAAAGGATAAAGGAATGCGTGTGGAGGTTGTTAAAGAATCCGATGTACCTAAGGCTAAAGAAAAGTTCAGTAAAATTATGTCAGAGCATCTCTACAGCGTCCACAAACCGCTTGCAGATTTGGAACTGCTTGCCAGTTCTGGTTCTGGCGATATAAATTACAGCGCGATAAAGTGTGATGCCTGCAAAGAACGAAGTGATGAAGAAATGCAACTATTACGTTGGGGTACAGCTGCTAAAAAGGCTATGGAAAATACGACAAATTTAAAATCTACAAATTCAATGAATCCATCGAAGACTGAAAAAAATTCAATGACAGCAAAGAAAAATGGATTTAATAATCTATTTAATATGGCTGGGAGATCAAAGAGTCCTGAAAAACCGAAATCATCCTTCCAAGAACGTGATAGAGACTCGATGAAGAAAGATAACCTTTGGAAGAAGAAGGATTCAGTGAAGAATAAAGATTCAACTGAGACAGATCAAGCTTTAATGGAGGAAACTAAAGAATTAAGAGAAAAAGAAAAAGACACCGTCGAAAAGGATAAAAACTTTGTCCAGAAAGATAAAGATTCTGCAGAAAAGACTAAAAATTCAACCGAGAAAAATAAAGGCTCCAAGACTACGTCTACCGCTAAAAAAGTATCTCCCCAAAGTAATTCTGTGAAAAAAGGAAGCTTGAATAACTTTTTTGGAAAGTTGACGTCTCCTTCAAAATCTATAGAAGTTACATCATCAGAAAAGAAAAATGATAATGCTAAAGAGGAATTTACCGAAGAAAAAATGAGTAAAGAAAAGAAGAAATTGCAAGGAAAAAAGCGAAATAGGAGCAAAGAAACGGATGAAGGTGCTAAGAAACGGAAGAGAATTGTTATACAGAACGATTCCAGTGATTCAGAGGTACAAAGTGATATAGAGATGGAAGAATTAGTTCCAGAAACGGAGCCGGAAATTCTTGCAAAACCAAAGAGCCCCTCTCCACCAAGAATAAAACATGAAAATGGCAAACGAAAAGTGTTGAAGTTAGTTAACAAAACTTATAAAGAAGGCGAATATATTGTAACAAAGAAAGAACATGTTTATGTAAGTTGTTCGGAAGATGAAGAAGAAAAAGAAGAAGAGATGAGGAGAAAAGAGAAAAAAGCAGAGGCTAAGATAGAGAAAGTGAAGAAAAAGCAGTCCACGTTAACGGATTTCTTCAAGAGGTCTTAGAATTGTATCAAAATTGTATCTAAATATTTATAAATATCCATTTTTATAAAAATAAGTAATATGAATGTGGTACATTACTTATTAATATTGATGATATAATGTGATATTAATGAATATCATATGTATATAATATTGATAATAATAAGTAATATACAAAATTACTAAATAATAAGTAATGATGTGTACTTTTGTGATGCAATAGTTGTGGCTTTGAAAATATTTTTTATCTACATAATAATGAGTGATAATCAAGTATTTGTTTAATTTATTACTTGGAAATTAATTGAGCTATTGGTCATTATAATAAAAATGTTGCTTGAAATTAATAACAATGTTTTCGAGTACTATTCAACAATCAAAGTTGTTTGATATAAGAATATTGCATTTTTATTATTTGGAATATATATATTTTTTTAGAATGAGACATTGGTCTTAAGTAGATTAAAATAGATTGAAATAAATGATAGATTAAATTAAAATTATTACTGCATACGTTGATTTTTTATACAGCATGTTCCAGAATCATCAAGAAATTATGAACATGTCAATAATTGATTAAATTAAATTTATCATATCTACATTTTTCGTAACAAGATGAGTAATATGTAACGGATCACATGGTTGAGACGCACTTATCAGATATGCTATCAGAATCAGCTAAAGTAGGTGTGTATCTACTATGACTAAATATGCGATCATTTAGTGATAGCCTGCGTGTGAAATCCCAGTGCGGATATCATGATGTTTAACATTATTACATTGTTGCTTTTCGTTCTATGCCACCAATGTTTGTGCGATATATGTAAAACCTGTGTATGTTCTAATACCTCAAGTAAGTCCAAAAGAAAAGATGATAAGATCTATCAGGAGAAATAATCGAATAAATGGATTAAGAAATAATAAATAAATACATGATATTATTTTTATTATTATATCATTACTACCAATTATAAATTAGTTAGTGTTATGCTTTTCAAAAGAAAAAAAGTTTGTAAAAAGATTTAATAAATTAATAAATGAAAATAATGAAATTAATAAATATGTGGTAATATTTTTGTTATATATTATCATTGTTATTATAAATAATAATATCATAACTTGATTTGTGATACGATTAATAATATAATTCGTAAATGTCAATATAATATACATATCGTTATTCTTGCAGATGCAGGACCAATTATTGATTGCCATGACAGACACTTAGGAACTAACAAAGTTCTTAACTTCGATCTTCTCACCTTAGATAAGCATCGGCCACTAAACAAACTTATTCTTTCAAGAAACAATATAGTGCTTCTACCCATAAATGAACTAAAAAACTTGAAACGTTTAAAAATATTGGATCTGTCTCAAAATCAACTGGATAATATACATTCGGATATCTTTAAAAACCTAAATGAGCTCGAAGATTTAGATTATTCTAGTAATTTACTTTGGGGCTTTGATATTTCTATTCTTAACACAGTTTCTTCTCTCTCTAAACTTAATTTGAGTCATAATCACATCAACAATTTGGAGAAAAGCTCAGAAAATGCAACAACAAAGCTGAAAATTCTTGATGTATCTCACAACAATCTCATTGATCTGGTAATATGATAATTTATTTTATAGCAAAAAATTAAAATCTGACAAAAAAATTTTTAGTGAAATTTAGTAATACTATAATAAATGTGTGTACATACAGTCGTGTTAATTAAAATTATATAGTTATTATAACTAACATTACTCCTATTAAATTCATTAACTTTAATATTTTGCAGAACTTTCTCGATGGTATGCTGGAGTTAGATTACTTAAATCTCTCTTTCAACAAATTTAACACTCTCCCGGCCAATTTATTACTTAATATGCAGCAGCTGAAGATTCTTCGCATTAACAATAATCAGCTTCTCTTTTTAAATTTCCAAAATCTTCCACTGTCACTGTTGGAACTTCATACGGAAAGCAATCTTATTAATACCGTGTCATTCCAAAAATCATCAATTCACACCTTAAACATTCAAAACAATAATATTTCTAACATATATAACAATTTAACATTACTGGAAGAATTAAAAAATGTAAATATCAGTGGAAATTCCTTATCAGACTTTCCAGATATTTTCCTAAAAAATTTGGAAACGCTAGATCTATCTTTCAATGATTTAACAACAATACCTGAAACCATTTCTATTAAAAATTTTCCAAGTTTAAAAATTTTTAAAGTCAATGGAAATCGTCTGAGAGATATAAAAATTTGGTCTGAACTGAATTTGGAAATATTCGAAGTAAAATTTGTAGATACAATTGAGAAGATTGACAAAGAAACACTTCTAATGTTAAAAGAAAAGACAAATATTTGCATTAATGTGACTATTTCGAGTAATACGAAATTGAATATGATTGAGGAAAATGTTTTTCGACATATGAATATATGCTCTGTAAGTATTTGATATAAAAAATATACTTTTTTTCTTAAGAGACATTTATTAATCCTTTTTCATTTTTCAGTTAGATTTGAGCAATAATCGCTTTACTCACTTGCCAGCAGAGCTGTTTAATATAAACGTTTACAAAAATGTTTCAAATTTAAATTATCTCATTAATCTGCAAGGAAATCCATTTATTTGCAATTGTTCATTGCAATGGATGTTGAACGAATTAGTGCCAAAACTTTACATTAGGAAACCTAGTCTTTTAGAAGATTTGAGGTAACTATACATAAGTCAATATTATTGAATATTTTAGAACTTATTTCTTATAAATTTATTTCTTTCTCGATGTATTGAATTAGTATTGTTAAGCTAACATAACAATCACTTTAATTTACTTTTTGTTTGTAAAAAAAAAACACATACAAATTAATATCGTTATATCTAAAATTTCAAATTAATCTCTATCTTTTTTATTATTTTTTATTGTGAATAACATAACAGTTATAAATGAATATGTCCTATTTTTTTTTACACAATTTATTAATAATATAATAAAATTAGATGTGCTGGTCCACCTCCATTAGCCAACAAAAGGATGATTCATTGGTACAAATGGAAGGGAGAAGTCTTTTGTGATGAGTTTTCACATTTTTCGGAGAGAATGACTGTTAATGTTGCAAGTAGTTCTAACCAACAGGTTGTGACATTCAGAACTGGTCCTGGAATGATTGCTGTTCTGGCTACGGCAATCGCACTGCTCGCAATTCTAACGATAATCGGCATTCTATTAACTCGAAGAATGATCGCGAAGAGAAGACGAATCAATCGTAGACTTTAAATCTTTTTATTTTTACAAAAACATGAAGACTGCTATTGGGAAACAATATAAAAGATATCTTTTATTATTTCCTTAGCACAATTTACATAATATGTAATTTATGCAAGTTTTTCCAAAAATTGCATAGATTAGCTGTCATAAATTATATTTTTTTAAATTTTTTACTATAGTACTTATTGTGTATAACAGGAACGGTCAGGAATAATATATAATAATATAATCCATAATATGATTTATATGAAGAAATATCAAAATTTTTATCTTTATGGACACATGCATACTTTTGGTAGTCACAAAATTAAACTTATTTTAATATAAATAAACTTATGTTTTATAATATTCTCTTCACATACCTTTAAATCGTATTTTTAAGGATTTTTATCTTTCGTTATTTTTAATTCACGTTCCCACATTACAGAATCTCTTAAGATATTTAGTTATATCTATTTTCCATTGATTAAGTAATGTTTTTTTTCCGATTACTGATTACTTTAATTTAACTTATCATAATTAAATCAAATTAATTTAAGCCAATTAAGTTTAAGTAAATTTAATTATATTACTTAAATGAATTGACACAATAATTTGAAATAATTAATTCATTTAATTATGCTTTGATTTGGACGTAACAATAATTAGTAATCACTTCTGAATCGATAAGATCGACTTTTTCTGCAACGCGTAAAAGCAATTTCTACAAAAAGTAGAAAAAGTTCAATTCGAAAAGTCAATTCTTTTACATGTTTCTAACATGTAAAAATTACCTTTACGTTTATGACGATAGACAATAATAGATGTGACAATAGAAGCGCTTTATCACTAAATATTATCGATTTGCCAATGACTAGACGTTACCCTTGGAGGTGGATTTTCCCTGAGCTCGGTCAGAAAGGCGTCAATGTTTTGATAATAACTCGGTTGACACCAGGTTTCGTTATGTGTGCCATCCACGATTGGAAGTATACGTTTATATGTGCTTCGGCAATTCTTATAAAGATCCTGCATCATGCGGGGTGGTACCAGTGTATCCGCCAGACCAGAAATAAACAGAGTGGGCACTGTGACTGAGCGAACTTTCAGAATAGACAAATACTGCAACGTGATAAAAAGCATGAAAATGTGAGGAATCATATAAAAAAGAATATATGAAAATATAAATAAATATAAGAATATAGATAAGACAGATCATATAAAATATAATAAATATATAAATTCGAAGAAAAATAATGATACATAAAAATTTGCTAATCATGACACTTTTTAATATAGTAGATATACGGTATATTTTTTATAAAACCTTTAATTTATAAAAAGAGAACCAGAAGAATTGTATATAAAATAATCAAAAAAATTTTTAATATTCCCTGTTCTGTTTACCTTGTTCTTGTATACAAAAAGTGGCAAGTACTGTAAAAATTTAGATCCTACAAATAAGGCGGCCATATCTGGGATACTGGTGAAGGTGTTTTCAAGTATAAGGCACCAAATTCTCTGTGAATTTTCTTCCTTCGTGGCTAAATCAATGGCTACCGCTCCACCTATACAAATTATAAATTAATCAAATTTAATTATTATAAATACTGATAATTAGTAAGAAGATTGTAAAGAACTGTTCTTAGAAACTTGATACGATAAAATATAAATTAAAAAAAGTTAAAGAATTATAATAAATATTCCAAATAATAAAATTAGATTCTTTACCTAGCGATCTACCGAATACTATAATTTCATTGGTATTAATATCCGTTCTACTAAACAGGTAATCTATTCCTGCTCGAGCATCCATATAAAGGCCCTCCTCCGACGGAGTACCTTGCGAAAGCCCATACCCTCGGTATTCTAACATTAGAATATTACACTGAATATTATGATAGAGTCCTACTATATTCTGCAATCTGGAAAAAAACATAAAAACATAAATATGATATATCGCGATATGACTTGTTACTATATTACAAAATTAACGTAGTAATATAATGAATACCGATGGCCCATATTGCCAGCGTTGCCGTGAAGAAACAGCAACGTAGGCGCCTTCCTCATTCTATCTTCTGGTTGAGAAACAAAAAACATGTGCAGCATTGTGCCATCTCCAGCTCTGGTATATATACTTTGATAAGGCAAACTAAATATTGAAGGAGCTGGTACGTAAACTCTTGAATGGGCCGGCAGTTCTGGATGATAAAGAAGTTGATCTTCTCTATGATAAAGTATTCCTGTAATAAAAAAAAAAAAAATCAACCTCTGAATCAATAATGGTTAAAAGCTTTGCTAGGAAATAAAGCTTTCTATAGTAAAAAAATATGTATATACAAACCAGTTGTGGCAAAACACAGCAAAAAGAAAGCCAAAACTCCACCGTATAACCAATATAAAAAAAAGCACACGAGGATATATGCTCCACTGAAAGCCCAACACTTCATAGCTACACTCCCCAGAAGTCTAATTGGCCTGCTGCGAGCTAAACGTATTCTGAAGGACATTATTTATATATCTTGTATAATTTAAAGAAGCGTTATCTGGATAATCCAAATGTTTTCAATAAGCAGGTAGGTCTTGATTTAAGAACAGCCATGATGATCCTTAAACATTAAATAAATCGCTGCAAATTCTCACATCTTTCTCCTGCAAAAAATATTCAAAAAATGATAAAAGTTCCAATGAGACAATACATTGTGGGAAGAAATTACAAATTTATTTTTATTTGTTAACTTTATTGTTCAATTTTAGATAGAGTATATCAATTTTATTTCAAAGCATATTAAAAAATTCTGAATAGATTTTTGAAAAAAAGAATTGATTACTTTTATTTCATTTATAGATCAAATATAAATGCAATCATAATAGAATTAATTTATTAAAATAAATTGACGATTTTTTTCTTCTTGATAAATACGCGTATAAAAAAAATTGATTAAATGAGTTATTTATGTAAATTATTAACAAAAGCTATGTATATATTATAATCCAACCTGCAAGATGAGATAATGACAGTTGGATCGCATAAACTTCAATGATCGTATTGATGGAATTTTTATAATAAAAAAACGAGTGTTTCTGGATCGAAACGATTCATAAAATGAACATTACTTGAGTTATTTCACAATTATTATTGTTAAACGGCAAGTCAAGAATCATAAAAAATACCAGACGTTCATTTAACCCATTTAACCTTTACGGTTCACATCTCCGCTCTCCGCTCTAAAAAAGTGCGGAGTATATAGATGTGTAAGTGCTGATTTCATCTATGAACACTATGGCCGCGTTCCGTCGAATGCGGCCAATGAAAAGGACGTAGCAATGAATCTGATTGGCTTCGGCCTGATCGCCATATTGTGATCACTCTCGAATAAAACGCGATAAGAAGAGTTTAGTGTCGTCGACGTGTGGTGTGGGGGATGTGGAAATGTGGGGTCGTGCAGGCGCAGGCCGCAGGGCGGCGCAGGGTCGCGTGCCATTCTGTCATTTGATTTGCCATTCAGCCCAATTCAGCCTGTTAGCAGTCGGTGACACGATCGACGAGTCTCGTCGTCTCGTCACTAGTCGTCACTCTCGTCAGTCGCGTCACAACACTCACAACTCGTCAGCTGATACGCATTGCTGTGTGCGACACGGCACTACACATCGTCATTAAGAAGTCTGATTTAATTAAAATTTCGTGTCGTCTGTAAGATAGGTATGTAGAGCCGCTCGCCATTTCGTAATAGATTGATGATAATAATTCCCAACTATTTTTATAAACTACCCAGCAGCATTACGGTTAGATAGTAATTGTACAGAGATAGTAACTATATAGCGCATTGGCAATAATATAGCACGACGTATCCCCAATTTACATTATTCTGTCGATAAATATATACGGTAAATATAAGCGCAGGAACAGCCTTGCATGCTCGAAAATGTAAGATAATTCCGGTTATTTTCGGTCGCTCTCACGCGTGTACATGATACAGCGTTTCCGTGAGCGTGAGACACTTAAAATGCTACCAATGCTTTCCAACGTGTAACTTAGCCTATTGTTATTGAGATACGACCCTTTAAAGAAAAGACCCTGTGCTCTATAACCTTAAGAATAGGTTGAAGGCATTTAATTTATCTGTTTCTATGTTATTTATACTTGGGGTGTGTGTGTATATATATATATTGTTTGTATATTTGGACTGTTTGGTTTTGCTTTAGGAGGATACATACACGTCAACAGTAAATATGTCGACTGACGTAAACATGCAGGCTGAGAAGGTACATATAAAACAATTTCGTTTGCATGCGTGTATCCTTGCATGGTAATCGGGATGTATAACAATGTATCTCTATGACAAACATGTACATATTGTGTTGCTGTTATACGTTAAAATTATACTCGTTCCCTTTCTGGAAAGCTGAAAGTTTGTGGTAAAATATTGATTAACATTAATCTTTCTTTGGATCAAGCACAATGAAGAAGCGAGTGTCGATAAGACCGAAGAAGAAGAGGGCAGATCGTCTAAAGACATGCATGCGGTACCTATTTTTCCAAATTAAATTTTGCTCTCTAGAGACGGTTCTTTTTCTTCATCCTGCTATACGTTTCATTATTTCTTCCACGTGTACAATATTCCAGATTATAAATGTAAGATTCTATCAAGTTCGTTTACGTGACAAATAACGTGATAGATTTGTTTTGAAAATTTTAGCAAAACGGCAGTCCCGTTTACGGGGGCTGTGAAGGACCAAACGCAATGTACGTGAAGCTGGTCAGTAGCGACGGCCATGAGTTTATCGTTAAACGGGAACACGCGTTAACGAGCGGTACTATCAAAGCAATGTTAAGCGGTCCTGGTCAATTCGCGGAAAATGAAGCCAACGAAGTCAACTTCCGAGAAATCCCGTAAGAGATTCGAACCATTTGTTTTCTTTCTTTTCTCATTTTCAAATCATAAAATAAGTTTACTGATATGTATACTGTGATAAATGAATTGTTTGAACAAATGTCTTTTTTTTTTTTTTTTTTTTTTTTTTTTTTAATAAATTTTTTAAAAAAATTTTTTTTTTTTTTTTTTTTTTTTTTTTCATAGGTCTCACGTGTTACAAAAGGTCTGCATGTATTTTACTTACAAAGTACGCTACACAAACAGCAGTACAGAAATACCAGAATTCCCTATTGCACCTGAGATTGCTTTGGAATTATTAATGGCTGGCAACTTCTTAGACTGCTAAACATCATTCATAAAAGTATACTAGCTTTTATTGGCACGTGACGGAACATATAGGAACACTGCAGCTTTCTTCATTATGGTCATTTAAGATGAATCTATGTATTGTGATATTTGGAAGACCGTATCGGGACGTAATAATTGATCGCTTTGGACTCTCATATATTCGTGACTCATGAACATTTTAGTGCGACGAGACAATGCAATGTCACAAAGTTTTATAGTTACGAAACCTGAATATTCCACTCGTGTTATGCTTCATAATTTATATAGTCGCAGACACATAATATTGTAATGCTTAAAATAATTACCGATAAAGTAAAGAAAATACGTACCACTCACAATCTTCTAGCAGATCATGCATACACATATATATCTCACCTGTTGTATACTTAAATTATATATTTCAGTAAATTATTGTTATCAAAATAAGAGAAATAACGTCAACTTAATATATTGACGTCTGCTAGGTGCGTTAGGTGACAAATACTTTTCATTGTATTAATATTGTGGCAAATATATGTATACAGATACCTCTTTTGTTAAATATAGTTATACGTATTTGTATTCTTGGTTTACATATTGATTATATTTACACTTGTGTATCATCCGTACTCGGGCACCGTGTGAGGTTTATTGATACATTGCAGAAGGAAGATTAGGTTTGATAGAGCACTTGATAGGATATATCACTTTTAATCAATAAGTTACATATAAAAGTCAGATATTGTACATGATATGCAAAGGAATGGCAAACTACACGTTTATACAAGTTTTGTAAGCGTGTTTAAGAGGTCTCGTATACTAATAAATTTAATGTACAAAAGATATGATTTTTTGTGACCCGTTACGTGCTAGCTCTCTTACATATTTTACATTTATACATGTCATATTTTTAACAATAACTGTGACTGTCTAAGATATACGTATTTATCATCCTATTATATATAGGTACATGAAGATACAATGATTTACAGCTTACAGCTTTATTTGTTCTTGGTATCCTTTTCGAGATCCTTAAACTTGGCTTCGAGTCGCTTGGAGTACGCTGCTAGTTTATACGCAGCTTGCTCCAGTTTGCTGACGCTGTCATCAATCTGATTGATGTTATCTAGGATCGGCTGTAGCTTCTGATACTTATCATTCAGCGAGTCCAGTGATTGCACCACATTCGACGAGATGATCTTTAGTTCCGTATACTTGGCGATGGTCTCCTTATTCAGACGTTCCAGCAGTCGGTAGTCGGCGTGGGTAGCGGTGAGCTCCTCCTGCAGGTACTCGCCCGTCTTCTGAAACATCGTGTTCGCCAGTCGACTCAGGTTCGGGTCGTGCGGATCCAGCGCCTCGAAACTGCTGGTGCTGGTGGAGAGCGTGGTGCCGCGTTTCGGTGATTCGCATCTCGAGTTCTGCTCAGCGGACAGACTCTCGATCAGCGCTGCCTCCGTCTGCGTTTCGTCCTTCGACGAGTCCATGATCAGCACGACTCTATCACAAGATATATTACAGAACGACTCGCGTGGATGCGATCAGAGTCTGAATTCTGAATTTGAACATTTCATGATCAGCACGCGTCTGACGCGTCCCGATCTCGATCAGCTGATAACAAATGGGCGATCCTAACCTGTTTTTTAAATCCCAGCTGATCCCAGCTCTGTTTTGACAGTTCCCTCTAGCCCTAGCCGGTTATTACGTTCTGCTATCTTTTTTCTTCAATTCAGTGATTACTAGTCAATGGTGGATCAGCTGATTTTCAAATTGTCAATGTGACGCGATATCGCATCGGCAGTCGGACCATGAATGGCATGAATCTGACGGATACGCAGAGTCGAGCCACTGTGAGCCACTGTCTTTATCAATAATGATGGTTAGTGCAATGGTTAGTCTCTCGATATATGTATATTGATTTTGAATAGACAATGAAATTAAGGGACAAAATCTAAATGATAACTTGATGAATAATTAATAATTTATTTTTTTCCCATACTTACCTACTTACATTTGACTTCATTATCAACAATTTACAGATCAATAAATATTTTGTGGTTATGGTAACAAAAATACCGAAAATATAATTTTCTTCGGTAATAACGTACGTATCCTTTTATAATTATTTTTATAATCTTATAATTTCATAATTATTCATAATAAATCACCATACGTATTTACATTGTTTTCGCATCATTGATGTATATAGAAAAGTATTTTTTACACATCATTTATATATGTAGATACAATATATATTGTGCAACTATTAAAAATGGCATCATGATAGAAATTAATTTAATTTAAATATATGCAAAAAATCAAGTTTTACATTATATTTAAGAGATTTATATAAACATATACCCAACAAAACTTTTCTACGTACATTAAATTTCGTTAGACATAAATTCTCATTGTATTTATACATATATTAATAAACTTGCTTAATATAACAGAAGATAAATAACTACTTTTCTTATGCTTTGGTCTAAACTTTGGTAACTGTATACCACCATATGGTTTCATTATCTATCCAATGATATGCGGAAGGCGTAATAGCAAGCTAGAAGCTTCAAGTTTTTATAGTTATTTAGGCATAATGGTTATTAGGTGTAACGCTTATCAGTGTTTATAACCGTTTGGATTATTTTGTTGCCATTTCCATGTATCTGCACCTGGAATATCAATAAGTTTCTAATTTTAGAACATCCAAATACAGAAAATGTAGACACTTATTACGTTGCTGTTAAATCCATTTATTATATATTATAACTTACACATGTCATCTATATTTCTTGTAGCAACCCAGGCTAGTTCCTTATTAGCGATACTAGCATCAGCGTAACTGGCGGAGATGTCACCTGATCTACGTTCAACTATTTTGTATGGTATTTTCTGCCCGGACGCTTTCTCAAACGCATGTATGACTTCGAGCACAGAATAGCCCTTTCCAGTACCAAGATTTATCGCCTTAAATCCCATTGGATTACGAGTCTTTTGATACATCAAAGCTTTCATATGTCCAACTGCCAGATCCATAATATGAATATAGTCACGTACACCTGCAGATTTAATTAAAAGAAAAATAAACATAGACTACGTATAATCATCATAAAACGTCCTCTTTCTTCCTATGACATATATATATATTTTTTTTTGCATAATAACTGTCTTATTAAAAAGGTTTTATTTAGTTTTTTATATCCTGCGATCAAAAAGATATAACTCTTACCTGTACCATCGGGAGTATCATAGTCGTTGCCATAAACATATAACACATCCCTTTTTCCAACAGAAACTTGTGCAATATAAGGCATTAAATTATTTGGGATGCCATTAGGATCTTCTCCAATTTCACCTGAGGGATGTGCGCCAACCGGATTAAAATATCTCAAAGATATAACGGAAAATTCCTGAAAGTAACTTTTTATTAAAGTGAATCTCATAAGACAGGGTAATTATGATATTGATACGGTACGATACCTTGTCCGAGGTACACAAATCCTTTAGTATTTCTTCAACCATGAATTTTGTTCTTCCATAAGGATTCGTACAGTTGCCAGTTTTCATATCTTCTACTAAAGGAAGTTGTTCAGGTACACCGTAAACCGTGGCACTGCTCGAATAAATAAAACGCTTTACATTGTTCTCCCGCATAACTTGTAATAGATTTATCGTTCCACTGACATTAGTTTTATAGTACTCGAGTGGTTTCTGACATGATTCGCCAACCGCCTTCAATGCCGCAAAATGTATGACACAATGAAAAGTATACTGTAATGAAATAAAAATCTGAATATTTGAATTTAATATGCTATCAGCAGAATTTATGAGCAAACAAGGGTATTTACTTTCTGAAACACATTTCTTAAATCCGTGACGTTTGTGATGTCACAGTTGATGAACGTAACATTTTTACTTGTCAATTTTTCCACTCTAAGGAGACATTCTGGTTTCTCAGAACTTGAGTCTGTAAACATAAGAAAAATTAAAATTTTTATATTACATATATTTATGTAAAACATGTACAAAACACAACAAAACAATGTCACGTCATTCTCTCTAACGTGCATGCCGTGTGTGGTAGCGCCAATAGAAAATACGTAGACAGTACGTAATGTTATTATTTAATAGGTTGATAGGTTGAAATATTGTATGCAATGTATCACGTATCACTTTTTGTAACATAGCTTGTTACGTCTCACCTTTGTAGGCATTGCTAAGGTTGTCTATTACCACCACCCGAAAGCCCGCTTGTAACACGTCCAACACCGTATGAGAACCAATATAACCGGCGCCTCCCGTCACCAAGACATTCCAAGATTCGCTTGCCATTATTTAATGCTGTTTTATTAGTTGATATATAATGTATATTATATCATACATGCATGTGTATCTTATACATAAAATCTTTTTTTCAATCGAAATATCTAATATCAAGTGCATACAACCAAAATGTATATCTTGATAAACGTACGCACTTTTTCAACGTTTGTTTTAGACAGTTATAAGATATAAGTAGAGATACGCTTCAAGTTGCGATATAATACAGTCAAGTTTTATCCTAATACACCATATAAAGTTAATCATAAACTTTCTGGTGAAGAAGTTACAGTATTGAAAGCAAGTCAATGTATGTACGTGTACATGTACATATTTACAGATTAATAATCGTGCAGAACGTGTTAGAAGAAATTGCGTGCACCTTAAATTCTTGTCGACCACGTTTCGCAGAATCTAAAGCACCGTCTAACCTCACAACGTGATAACCGGGGATACACTGACCTTATCGCGTCGACCGGACGACGGTCGACGTATCACAAAATTATATAACGTTGACACATCATCGGGCATCGGGCATCAGGCACACGTCGCGCGTCGCGATCGGCGATCGCAGCCGGACGTGAGTTCCAGAACTTGGCGCTCGATCGAGGACGATCGAGGATCGTCAGGATCCGTCGATCCGACACGTTTCCATCTGTGATTTCCATTCACGCCCGTTTCGTCCGCGAGGTAGCCGAGTGGCCGAGATTGCCGAGAACGAGAATCCGATCAATCCGATTTGCGTGGTGACCGTGGTGACAAACAAACATCCGGGCCACGCCGGCCACCACCACGCGCCACGCGCAAGACGCGAGTATCGCGACTCGCGACTCGCGAGTCGCGCCGGACGCCACGTCGAATCGTAATGTTCGACCGTCCGACCCCGACCTCCGATAGTCCGAGGTCCGACTCCCTTCGACCTCTCGCCACTCATTTCTCGTAACGGTACCGAAGAAACAAACATTTTTTTCAAAAGAGAACATTTTTTCACTGCCAATACGCGTTATAGACATAATTCCTTCGCTCAACTCGAGAGCGCAAACGTGCATGTGCATAGGCTACTGCATAAGCATAGCATAAGACCGCTGGACCACGAAGCATTTTATATGTAAATCAACATAGCGACTTTATGCTGGATGCTCATTGGTTTAGCGGTCTTATGCTACGTTTATGCTAAGCTATGCATTTTGTGTGCGATGGCCTTAAGTTCTTTATTTATATGTCTGTTGTAATCAACGTTTGTGGAAACGAGGTCGGCATGAGCCAAATCTGAGGATATAAGAAATGTACATACATACATACAGCATAAAGTAAAAAGTAATACAAAATTTTGTTGCAGGGAAGAGAAATCTGCCATGCGTTCGACACTTGGACAAAATTATAAAGATCGCGCTATATATATTTGAAATATGTATGCATCAATAATGCATTTATCGACCCTCGATAAAAACGGATAAAAAGGCGCGCGCGGCGCCGTCTGACGGAGAAAATGCGGGCGAAACCAAACACCAAACGGGGCCGGGGCGTGCTTCAGCGTGCTTGTCCGATTGCGTCACGAGAGAAACTCCGCTTTTCCATCGCGGTCGGCCATGACGGCGGGCGCGTAGGAACATAGGAACATTGAGGGCAGTGCGCTGGGCAGTGCCGCGGTGGTATTCGAATTTGGTGTTCGGTGTAGTAACGTTGCTCCAGGCGACTGGCGAGATCCGAGATCCGCGATCCGCTCGTCGTCACGCGCGATTTCGCGCGCGGTGATAAATAAACGGTAGGTTAGGTAGGTAGGAAGCGAGGAGAAAGAGAGCGAGTGACGAGGAATCTGTGAATCTGTTCGAGAGTCCGGGGCGGCGTCCGCGTCGCCGTCGCGTCATTCGCGCGCGATACGCACGTTCTCAATATCGCCGGCCGCCGCTCTCTTCGGGGACTATTTGAAAATGGCGCGGGCAACAAGGGCCGTGGCCCCCGTCCCGTACGGCGTCGTTTCGTGATCCGGAGGACCACCCGCTGAACAGACTGTCGAACTGAAGAGAGGAAGAGAGTTGTTTATACGTGCTACGCTACGGTGCAGCTGGGTGCTGGGTGCTGGGTCGTCCGTCTCTCGCTTCGGCTCGGCTTCGAGGAAGGGGAGACAGAGAACCAAGTGAACCAAGCCCTGTTCCCTCCCGCCTCCGGCCTCCTCCCGCCGCGGCCGCGGCCGATCGTCCGTGTCCGTGTCCGTGTTCGCCGCGCGCACCGCGCACCGTGCTTCCTCGCGCTGGTGCGTCGCGTCGTGCACCAAGGTGGTGGAGAGGCTGCTATCGTCGTATCGCAGGTAAGTGTGCCTGTGCCACTTGCCGATATCGCCGGCCACGCCGGTCCCGCGTCCCGCGGGAATCGGGCACTCGGAATCGCGCGCCGCGCGTCTAACGACGGTCGACGATTTTCAGACGTCGCGGTAAGCGAGACTCGGAACGATTCAACGATCAGACAACGTCGAAAACCAGGTATTTTTGTGACGCGAACGTATGACACGTAAACTGAACTTGATCTGCACCTACGGACAGTACGGACACGATACGTCGCGCGTTCATTAAGTACCTACTGTGTTATCGGTCTGCACGATATCTGACTATGTAAAATCGCCCCGACTTCGATTCGTATTCATTTGTACACTAAACAGCGAATGTATTATAGATTTTAACGCAGCTCTCGACCAAGCGACCGTTCCATCTTGGACGCCGAGCAGCGAGCACTCTCTTTCCGCATCGACAACATTTATTTCGACCCTCGCTGACTCGAAATCCCTCACCTTCGAACTTGGAATAGACGTGCGATTCCGGACGACTGCGTTTCGCGCGAGGGGAAACCGCTGAAACGTAGGGTGCGAAAACTATTGTAAGCGGGCAAACCCGGCGGCGGCGGCGGCGGCGGTGCATACGTCGTACGTCGTCGGGGTGCAGGATGCATCGATCTGTCCAAGCGAGCGAGCTTGAACGTTCGTTGGGTGCACAACCTTCGAACTATCGTTATACCGGCGCCTTTCTAACATCCTTTCAATTGCGGCGCATGATACGCGATGAATATTCGTTCAGCAATATTTTCTCGCGAGTAATAACCACGGGGGAAGGCTGGTCCCTAGGTTGATCGCGTTGTTTTCTATGCCAAGCCACGCCACGCGCGACACGCATGTGGTAGGGTAATGTGTAACAGTCACGCGTGTATGTAACAAAAGGAAGCGCGGCGTACATGAGAGGCGTCGTATGGCCGGGACGGGTATCGAGCGTCGATGGTACGGATCGGTTACGGGGATATCGCGCGTATACCGGGTGTCCCGACAGGAAGGATAGTGCGTGAGCGTGAGCGGCAGCGACGCGACGACGCGCGAAGGCCGAGTCCCCGAGTAAACCTCTCGTCGCGAGTTTCACGTTCGTGACAAATGTTGAAATGTGAGAAAAAAATATCGCATTCACAAACGTTCATTTTCAGCGATCTGCTGCGTCGAAACGAACTATCGCGGGAGCTACAAGTTACAAGCGTGTGTCCGAGACTGTGCTGAAAGTCGAGAGATCCCCAGCCACTTTTGCGACTAGAGCTTCGCGAGAGAACCGATCGTTGAAGGAGCCGTCGATACCTTCGATCTTCGATGCGTTTGATCGCGGCCGCACCGTCACGTTCACGTCAGTCTGAAACGTCATAAATGAATGAGCAAGAAGGATATTGTTGTCAGGAACGAGACTCTTCTAGGTATGTCCTTTACGACTTGCAAGTCTTGCGGCAAAGCACGAGCACAGAGTGACGAGGCGATCGCCGCTCGTTAGCTCGCGTGACACGAATCTTGTCAGCCAGGAAAAAGTATCGCACGCTTTTATTTTAAATCTGCCGCGGCTATAAATAGTTATTCCCGATAGATTCTCCCTGTTGTAAGACACTCGTATGGAAATATCATATCGAGGGTCTTACTTAATCGGGAAAGAGTTATAGCTTTCAAGTAGGTACTCTCGTTCTTGTAATTTCTAGCACGTTGATCGTTTCTGGGTTTACTTGAAGTCTCGTACAACTCCGACGATACCTCGGTCGGTTCTCGCCTTGATTCCCTCGCGCGAAAACGTCGATGCTAACGCGATTTCAGGCTTTAACGAAGCGGCGACGTCGAGCTGCCTCCAGTTTCCGGCCGTTTCACCGGCACCGCCGCGACGCGCCGTGCGCCGTGCGCCGTGCGTCGTTCCGGTTTCAGTGATCGACCCCGAGGGCAAAAATGCTTCTCGATAGTGTGCCACGCGCATTCGATACTTTCCACACGGTGTATATAAATGCCGCTTTTTGAGCACGATGCGCCTGATATGCCTCTAATATGTCCGGATCACTTTACTCAATAACAAGTGTCGCGTCCACATATTTCTCGGCCTTCCTTGTAATCTTCGCTTCTTATAATAAGATGCGGACATGCACCGGTTAGCCGTGAACAGGATCTTTGTATAAATGGAAACTGAAAGTTGCACGAGATAAGAAATTAAAATCGCGCGGCTTCTGAATACGTCTCGCCACGATCGACGTTAATCGGCGCCGACGTGTCTTGCACCAGACACGTTGCGTAATCAATCTTTGGTAAGGTTGAATATCAATTGAACACACCAGTCGCTAGATACATTCATCTCTCAAACATTATATTACACGAAATTTTATTGATTTTTAGGTGCTATATTTAATTCGGTGCGCTCTTCGCCCGCTACGTTTAAGATATTTCCGGGCCATCGTCTCTCATTGGTAAACCGTTGATCCAAACGTAAGTGGAACGACGAGATGCCATATTAATTCTGCGCATGATTCCAAGTCTCCGCAGAATGCAGGACGTAGTGACTAACCTTGGCTAGAGAAGCTGGTGTCTGGTCGTCTCTTTCTCTCCATAAACATCTACCGGTTCAATTGGGTCAATTAGGCGTTTTGCTGCAGAGCACTATTTTCGAAAGACGCGTCACTTTGGATGCGCTTGCGGCTAAGGTAATCGATGAGAAGTTCAAGCTACGCGTACAATATCGGCTGTCTTTCTTCCGGCTTCTACTGACAATGAGAGATGTTGCACGATCATATTTATGCAAATTGACGGAAAGTTAACAAACAAGGTTTATATCGGAATATTCATTATCTGGAAAAACCTCAAGTTCTCAGAAAATTTTATCAGAATTTGAAAGATTTTTATTGAACGTGTCTCTTTAAAAACTTTATTTCGCGAGCAATGTTCGTGTTGTTGTTTTTATTTTAATTCTTATTTCCGTCGGGAAAGAAGAACTGAAAAGATCAACTGATATAAAATTCATAAAAAAATTTCTGTTTAAAAACGTGCTTTAACTTTACTTGAAACTTTTCCGGGGATTTTCTTCAAATTTTGAGTAGATGCTCTGTCTATCCGTAAGGACATTGAATTTTAATTCCATTTATCTTTTCTGACGATCCATAATTCGCGTTGAAGATAGTCACGCGTCAAGTCGTAAATCTCGACACAGTTTTCGCCAGGACGTCACGATATTGCCGTTATGTCGTCCGCGAGACTGCCGGCTACCGGTACTCATGTCACAAGATCGTGAACGTACACGCGTGTGCACATGGTGCACGCATTGACGCGTGCAGGTGTTCGCGCCGAGGGAGCAGCCGGAAGCGAACGGTAACGTCGAGTTTTCTAGATGACCTTTTTCGCATTATTCGGATACGAGTGCGTTCACGTGTTATCGTTGTCACCGATGTGTCACTTGGATTAATGCCTCGTTTTAGGTAGATTCCCATGTCACAATCGTGTACATTTTTTATTACGACTCGAAAGACACTCTTTTAAACGGGAAAACTTTCTAATCCATTCCCCAAAGAACGCGCAATCACTTTCACTGTCGTGAATCGTCAATGCGCCTTGACAGACACAATCTTACGCATTCTTAGAATTCAATGCTGAAACCAACTTAATCGCCATTTAATTGATTAACATGTTTCTTATCATGTTGGTAAAGCGATAGATTTCGTTTAGTAAAAACACTAAAATTATTAATGACTAGTCGTCTCTCGAATTTCTCGGCGTGCATTCGCGGAATCGATCGCGACATAAAAAGAGCACAGGAGAATTCATTTACCATGCTTTTCGACCGTTATCGGTGTATCTCGCGTGGGCGAGTTATTCATACGCCTTGTACTTTCAGCGATCAAGATGAATGCTCGCGTCGTACACACGAGTACTTCTTCCTGCGCCGGCTCGTATCGCGTTGTTGTCGTGTTGTCGTCGTATTGTCGGTAGCGGCGGCTCTCCAGATGCGAATGTGTGCGAATACGGTGACGTCATTTGAATTGAAAGGAATCTGATATCGCGGCTGAGAGGAAGACGGGAATCGGGCGCACGACTATTCGCTCGGTGATACCGTATATACATACGTACGGAATGGCCCGATTGAATAATACACAATTGTCACACGAACGCTCCAGTAATATCGTTTACGCCACGCTGGGATCCAACGGTTCTCCGTGGCGAGCGTGGGTGCTCGGCAATGCGTAATGAAGATACCGTAATTATTCGATTGCGATAATATATGGTAATATACGTTGATAAGACCTCTGTACAGCTAGCAGTCTATAGCACCCTGTTTTTAGAGTTTCGAAATAACTGTTCATAGTTTTGCGCGGTATATCGCGGGTGGGCTCGCTCCGGCAATATATTACTGTATCGTGCTATGCACGCTTAATGCAATAATAACCGCCATCGTCGGTGCATATTATCGAATTATCGATACGATCTTTGTCGACTACATTTTGAGCCAAATTGCTGTGGCATCGTGCTTTATTGTCGTGCGGTCGTATGCGTTCCAGCGATACTGCAAAATCGCAGATCGTTTCTTCGTTTCGTTTTTAAATTGCTTTTATCCACGACGAGATTTGACGGACAAGAATATGTCTTAAATCTGTTAAAATATAGTTACTCGGGAACAAAGTCAAGTTACACGACATTTCACGTTGTGCAAATTAATCACTGTGATTAGCATAGCATACAGTTCAGTGAACTCTTGCATTATTTTGACGAGAAATCTGGGTCTGTTAGAACGGGAACTTGACATGGTTCGCTAAAATCTGCTGGCATTAAACGTATTATTATTATTTTTTTTTTTTAATTAAATGGGAAATCAAATTGATGATGTTGGAATCAGATTTTAATGCATTAACAAAGCGTTAAGTTGCTTTGCGTTGGGCGGAGATCTTAGATTTCTTTATTCTATTCTATTTCTGTTCTATTGTATTCTTTCACTGAGTGAGACGATTTATAATCTATTAAATATAATCTCTTTATTCGTTAAGTATGCCATTCAAGTTTAATTAATCACAGTAACTGTGACAAGCACCTCCGGCGGAAATGGTGACGATGAGACGTCCATCCAGACTCAGATACCTGGAAGGTGAACGCCGATAAGGCGTGGTCACGTTTATTACGTGGCACTATCTACAACAGTGACTACCGACTACACAATGAATTTGCACTGATGATGGTGATTCTTGTATACAGAGTTACGTTTTCTTCTCTTATCAACGTATCCCTCTTCTTTGTTATGGCATACATCTTATATATTCTAATGCATTACATTTATTTTTCCAACTCTTACTTAGAAATCATCTCGTTTAAATTAAATCTGTGAATTTTTCACCTGGAAAAAATGCAGTAGTAAATATGTTAACAATATTGTAAATTTTATAATATATATATATATAATTTATACAATATTGATAACTAATTATAAATTCTAGATACTTTGAACTAACTTTGCGTTTCTGTATTTCTCATCGTCACGCGAAGAAATCTAAGAAGTTCAAAAAGTTACTCGCGTATAAAAAGAAAACCTATATCTATTCAGATTTACTTTTCTGTCATGGACTCGTGGCACGTTTAATTTGTACCTTACCTTACGCACTTCACCGGCTGCAAAACTCCGTCATGCTCTTGGGCCGCGGTTCTCCCAGCGCTCGGCGATTTCTTCCTTTTTTTTTACCATTGACTCTTGACTCATGACTCGCATCTTCATAGTGCGTGGCGATCTCGCACTTTCGTTTCCACTGAAAGAGCGTAAAATCAGGGATGCGAAACGTTTCTTTTACCGCTTGGCAGTTTTCATAGATCTGCTGCGCAACGGGACAAATCAGATAAATGCATCCCGAAGGAAGGCAGCTCGGATGTGACAAAAAAAAAAAAAAAACGCGACGCGATAACCGCTGCTCAAAGTTCCAAGATTTGTGCTAGCGTTAATTTTTTCCATCTGTAAAATCTTAGGTGTGGACTATGAGGTAATAGATAAAGAATATCTTATCTTTTCTTGAACGCGAGACATCTGCGAAAGGCGGTAGTAAAGTAAATATATGACAATGAATTAATCATAAACATAAAAAGTGACGTAAATGAGCTTTTAGATCGTCATTAATATTCGACAGAAATCAACCAAGTGTCGAAGGACATAGGCTATTTCGTAACATAAACACTAACAAACTATTTTATCTATGAATTTATTGAAGAATTTGAAGCCGAATTTTGCTCGACAAATGTGAGAATTAAAAATGTATGACAAACAATTCTGTCATATTACGTTGTAATATTCGTGAGACTATGCAGCAATCCATTACGTTGCAGGATGAAGCACATTCTCCGCAATAATGCTCTCGGCTCTCGTCGAACGTCGATACAATATGGGAACGCCCTCGTAATTATTATAAATTACGCGTCATACGCACGCACGTACGTATCTCTTCGATGTGAGTCATGCGTGCTTGCGTGTAACGTGATCAAAGTGTACTGTATCATACGTTTTTCCTCGTTAGTCTCTTCGTTTTTTAATCCACGCGTCCATTTTACGCGCGCGGAAATTCACACAAAAATATACACAGTACCTAACGTTTCGCCACGGCGTCTAAGAAAAACACGCTTGATTTATCAGCAACGGTATCCAAGGCTAAAACGCACGAGGCCATGTGTTAACCGTCTTTAACTTGCTATCTGTAACAATAGAAAACGATAAAAATTTGATCGATTTTTTTTCGTATATGTCTCATGTAAAGAATATATTTAAATATTTTATAAACGAGAATATATATATTTATTTAAATATTTTTTTATATATGTTTACCGAGAGCCCAATTATTTTTTAACATTATTAATATTTCTTTATAGTTTTTTTAGCGGTATTTAAGCTGTTACAAGTACTTGTAGCTGTTATAAGTACTCCTTTATATCTTTTCTAATTTCGGCGTACGCTTTGGTTAAAATAGTCAAACTTATCGATCAAATATGTTCTGCGCATGCAACGATGTGCACGCGAATTCCTAAAACGGAAGGTCTTCTGTTCAATACGAAGGTACGCGATGCGAGATATTCGTTCGACACGAATACTTTTTCTTACGTTATAAACTATACTTAAAAAAAAAAACTGGGTTAATGTCGCAAAGTTATATCTATTATATTTTGCGAATAATTTGATATCG
>NW_020211437.1:0-5180 GCF_003070985.1 Temnothorax curvispinosus | reverse complement strand
ATCGATAGTGAGAAGCAATGCGTGCGAACATCGATAAATCGAGACATTGATACAATGGCATCCGCGACTACCGGCCAAGAGCGGATACGATCGTCTCTTGTCTCAGAACCACGAGACACACGCAGCTAGTCGGAACCATTCCTAATTCATAATATTACATATTATATTATTCGTGAATAAAGGCATAATTATATTCTGAATCAAGAGCATTCATTACTTTGTTGTGCCTACGTACAATCACAACAGTTAGAATACATGAAGGTCTTCTTTCTAGGGTTACTTGCATTTACAACACCATCTATGGGTGCATTCGGGGAGCACGCTATTAGCACAATTATCGTCTAAAACTGTTCGAGGAGACGCTTTGTGGCGCTGTGATATACGATGATGACGTCACTGTAAAGGCAGCGTGACGTCATCACTCGCGCTATTTTCGCTATTATTTTCGAGGTGAGGCACGAAATACTATTGGCGCTAAAGCTGCGTTCGGGGAGCTTGCTATCGCTGTCGCGCTATTGGCTCTTCGAACGAAGTTCATAGCGTTTGCGTTTATAGCGTTAATAGCGTCTCCCCGAATGCACCCTATATGTATCATAGTGTGTAAATATTTCTGTCCGAGAACTCGGACGGAGAAATCGGATTGATTTCTAGTACCGTGGACACAAGGCTTAAGGATTACATGGTGTGCTCAATTGCCTGGGGGAATTCGGGTAATGACGTCACTCGTGTCGAATTGTGTAAACAGAGTAGCCAACGTCTAAAAGTAAAACATTTTTGATGTTGTAATATTGGCACATGTTCATGCATCCTTGTCACACTCATGCCGCTTATGCCACTCGTGTTTGTTTATGTATAATCATAAGTCAAGTTGTACAGATATACGTAGGTTAGTTACGTAAACTATAGATAAATGAGTCACGTACTACGTTTATGCAAGCGTTACTTCTGTAGTAACTTACGATAATTCCTTCGCGTAAACGGGATTTTGTAGTAACTTACGATAATTTACTCCGCGTAAACGAGTGATATATCGTAAGTTACTACAGAAGTAAACGCTCGCGTAAACGTATATAGTAACGGTGCGTCTCGCTCCGCGCGTACTTGGCGCGAGACACTGCCGTGTCTCTTGATTTTCAGTACTTGCAGTGAATATCGGAAGGCAGTTTGTGGACACAAGTGTGCTTTTAAAATAATCTTAACCATTGAGATATATAATAAAAACTATATATATATAGACTAATTAAAAACACAACATTATTTTATAAAGTAAAAAGCTTTAATAAACATTTTAACATACAGCACGTTTTAATCAGTTTCGGATAAAATTAAATAAGCAAGTATTTAACAAATTCTACTTAACGTTGTAGTGCATTGCCATCGTTTTACTTGCTAATGTAGTACTTTTTTTTACGCAACCTTTTCTAGACTTTATTTTTAAACGGAACGCTACGTATCTAGAAATAATAGAATTTTTGAGATTATGACATTCAGGCAAAAAGAATGATATATTATTAAATTTCGTGGAAAAAAATTTATGTAAATTAATATTGCTTTTGAAAAGAGTACTATTATAAAAAGATCGAAATATTTTTTCCATGTCAAGAAAAAAATTAAACGTTTTTTGATTAACAAAAAATAACGTGTTTTCTTTATAACATCTTATAGATGTTAATTTATTATAATACGCTATTTTTAGTTTTTTGCTGCCAACAGATTGTATACATTGATTGCATGCCTTCTTCGCTTTAACAATGCTCATAATAATGTAACCGGCTACATTATTTAGTATATTAATTTCCGCGTTACTTAATATTACGTCAGTAGCCAACAGATCAGGTACTGGGATTTTTTCAGAAGTGTTACTTGTAATACTTTCTTTTTTTATACTTCTAATAATTTTTAAAAAGTCGGGCAAATACTTTCTATATCATCTTCATCATAATTGCTATTTGCGATTTGTCTCATATATTGAGATATGGTGACTAATCTTAAATTACTTTTTAATTGTAATACATTCAGTGTCGAATGTTTCGACCTAAGGACGGAAAATAAATGTTTGATGCAATCTTGTGTAAAGCGACCGCATAAAACAAATTTATAATTTTTTTTTTTTCAAGTAAGTACTTGACTAATTCGATTATTGACAATGTCGATATAACAATACCTTTTTGAAAATGCTTCCAATCGCTTTTTTTACCGAAACTTAATGAGGAAATTAAATCGATAAATTCGTATAAAAAATTTATGGTTTCGTGATATTTTTCTTCATTATATTTACTGAGTGCAAAAGTGAGATTTTTGGCGCTGACAATTTTAAACCATTTTGCAATTTGTAAAACTAGCCAAGAAGTTGTTTTATACTCTTGTCGATTGTATTCATCAGCTACATAGTTCAGCGCAGAACTCACTTCTGTTCTCAAAACGTGGCATGCACTCTTTACCCTCATTTTCATAAAATGTTTAGATCTATCTAAGTATTCCTCGCGTAACTTGGTACAAGCAGTAAGTCCCAATCTTTTTGCAAATTGAGCAATTGTATTAAATGCTGTGAGTTTGCGACGTTTGTAGGCAATTTATAATTTTCAACAAATTTGGAAGGAGTATTAACATTTACATGATTGAGTATTCCTTTTTTTAAATGTTTTAATGCGTGACAAACGTCGTGGGAAAAAAACAGATGTCGAGTATTGTCTAGTGGGTTGACATTTATTTTGCGCAGTGGAATATCTCGAAACATTAATGCCAAAGGATTTCCACATCGCTTGATTCGGTGAACCCATATCGGATACAATTCCATGGACATGTAAACCTATATTTCAGTCGCTTTTTTAATTATTTTTAATATTATAGATTTATAAATAGATCCGTCTGTACTATTTCCTGTATAAAAATATCCAACAGTTTGCTTCCATCTCTGTCCAATACCCGCAAGCATAAATACTAGAGCATGTGTCGCTACTTCATTACTGTCATGCCCTGGCAAAGTTACATTTCTTACGAATGTATTGGTAGATGTATCATATATTTTAGCTGGTGTTATACTTACTTTATCCAGAACTATTAAACAATCTTTGTCGATGTCATTTTGAAATTGCTAAATTTTTATGCTTAAAAAATCAAAAATTTCATTACTTATTCCGCTCAAAAATTTCCAGTTTTCTAATTTCTATATAATTTCTAAATGAAGTGGAATTCCTTGGGTTAACAATTCAGTTTCAGTACATTAAAATGAGCATTCAAAAATGAATTTCAGTCAATTCATAGGCTTCCAAACTTCTCATGCTTTTAAATGCATTTCTTATTGTTATACAATGCATATCGATTAATGCGCAAGCATTTTTATTTTTATTACATTGAAATGCGTTCTTAATTTCGTTAAGTGTAACTAACGATTCCCTCTAACATCACCGAAAGAATGTTTCAAAATTATATTTATATAAATATAATATTAAATCCCTTAGTTATTAAACATTTTCAACTACCTTTTCAGAAGAAAAGTCCAATTACAAATAAAAGTTGTTATACTAATTACTTTTGCTTCTTTGCATTTCTTTTCACAAACATTAATCACCTCTCTTTCTTCAAAAATATCAGTAATAATATTTTAAATGTAAAAAGTGTAACGACAAATTTTTTTCCAAAGATCTGATTGTCGTGTATCGACTTTCCTTTACTAAGCGATTTATTGATGTACCACCTTGTGTTGTAAACAAATTAATTTTAAATAGGTACAATTATTGAAACAGAAATAAGAAATGTAATCAAGAATAATAAATAAAAAGAATACATGAAATTGGAGTAATTAATAAATTATATTAAATTTCAATAATTTAATTTTTTGTTGATTATGCGTATACCTATAATTAGTTATATTATACTTCGCCAATACATATTTTTAAATGCCAATTTCATATAAAATTAATAATTGTTATGTTACTTTTATGGGCAACAAATAATAAAAAAAAAAAACAATTAATTCGAACGTATGACCCCTGCATTCGAAAGTTATCGCCACATCCTTTGAGCCAGTAAGATACTAGAGTGCTTTTATACTTAATATACATATACATTATTATCGGGCAGAAGGTTAGACTTTGTTCATGCCATTAATCGATGACAATAATTTTGTCTTTTTGCGTTAATTCATTCAAAACCAACAAAGGAAAAAATAGAAGCATTAAAACATTCGAAAAAAGGAAGTATTGCAATTTTAATACTATTACATTCTTTGTATAACATGAGGCTTTACAAGTATTATTTTTTAAAATTTTTTTCAATACTTTTCCATTTGTTGAGAAATCTTTGAAGCCCTAAACAATAATACTTTTCAATAATTTCTAATAAATACAGTATAACGTATCTTCAAATATCACTCATCGTTGCAATACATTTTCAGGAGGCAGTTTTGCAACATAATCCGTTCACATTTCCTATTTCCTAGTTACTTTTAGTGGTGGTACCACACAATTCGACGTGCAGGAGAGAGAAACGAATTTAAAGAAAGAAAGACACCAATTGAGCACACCATGTAATCCTTACACCACCCAGTCAGAAATGTAACCTTGATTCAAGGTTAATTCAACGTCGATATGGTTGACAGCTGGTTGAGTCGATAAGAAAGTCGATATTCCTGCAATATCGATCATGTCCAGTGTCGATTCAAGGTTGATTCAACGTCAAAGCGATTAATAGCGCTGTTTTGAGTGCGCACTTATAAAATTCGATCAATTTAGATTTTAATCCTAAAAAATATTACAACATTGTTTATGTAAATTGTACAAAATAATTTTATGGACGTTTAAGAAATGGCGTACCGAGTCGAAATTTTTCTCCTATTTTCGACCTCAATGTTCAATATAACACCTACTTTCGACCAAAATATTCGACCTAACACCTACTTTGATACTATAAGCAGTCACATCACCCTATTTTGAACCTCTTCAACCTCTGGCTCCTATTTAGAATCTGACAATTCTGTTTGAAAAGAAATCATGCTCCTACTTTAATGTTCCTAACGTTTTCTTAATTTATTTATTGCATTTAGTTTATTTTTATTATTATAGGTTTATTATATTTTCGATTAAATATTATATATGATTTATTAAACGTTTATAATAACGTTTATAATAAATGTTTATAATAACGGTTCTCTCTATTTATTAATTTAATCAAAAATAGTA
>NW_020211436.1:0-2252 GCF_003070985.1 Temnothorax curvispinosus | reverse complement strand
TCTCTTCAATAGCACGAATCTATAACATACGTTATAACACAAATGAAAATTTTGATTGACATTTTATACAATTGTAAGCACATGACATTGGGTACGTTCAGGAAACAACGATTGCACAACAGCTGAGTAACTGGTCAATGTAATTGGTCTAAATTTAAAGATCTAATAGTACATGCCAATAATCACTGATCGTTTTGTTTTCCAAAAGCGGCTATTAATACTGACCTTTGCAGAATATTCATTTGCTACTTGAACAGAAGTATCAGTCTCGTTACATTGTTTTTCCATTTCTATTTAATGAACTGGTTCTTAGACAATGAACAAAACAAATGTTACATTATGATAATAACATTACTTTTTTTATCATTTCAATAAGATATAGGTAAAAGTACTAGAGTAGGCGTCAGTGAAATAAATCATTTTTATTTCTTACTCTTACTTCAGTACGCTTGTAAGCGTAAGAGCTGAAGTTGGACTAAGAAATAAAAATAATTTATTTTGCTTACGCCTTTATTTTAGCTTTATTTTACACTTACTTCTCACTTCTTACGCCTACTCTTACTTCTTACTCCGCGTATTGTAAACGACGCTTCAGAGGTTAGTTTCTTCACAAGCGATCAACTGCGGGCCCGATGGGAACCATGGTGGGGGTATAGGACTCTAGGTGTGAGTAGAGTTGTCGCTTCTCTGATTATCTAGGCCTCTAAGTCCGACAAAGTCCATATTGGCACGCAGTGCCAATTTAAAAATCTAAAACATGTATTGGAAAAGTATCTCTTGGAACGCTATGAGATGCGGCGAGATGGGCAGGAAATAAACTATTCGACTTCTATATTCACTATGAACTCTATTTATTGTATCACACTCTGTAACGTAAACTGTCTGAACACGTCTGCACAATACAACGGTCGAGACTCTTGTGAGCACGCATGATGCCCGCACGCACGCGTGGCGCTTCGCGCCACGCCACCTAGAGTTCCTCTAGTAAAAGTTAGGACACCCCGGTCTGACTCCTGATTGGTTCCGCCATTAATGGGGAAGACGTTAGTAGGAGTGAGACAAAGCTATAAGTGGGAGTGAGACAAAAACCCATAAAAAGTACGAGTGGGGAGGCTATCTCAAGCTGTCTCTCTCGATCGTACGCATAATTCCCCATTAATGGCGGACGGTGTCCTAACTCTTACTAGAGGAACTCTAACGCCATCAACCGGGAGCTGCCCTCTGGAAGGGCGGGAGCGCATCGCTCGTTCAAAGCTTTCTCACAATAACATGTATTTAATAATAATTGATATTGTGAAATATTATTAAGCATCAAGATCCGCTTCAACCGCTTATATGTATATAATTATAGGTGCATATATAGGTTAGTTGACGCGCTTTAAACACTTAAATACTTTTAAAGCGCGTCACTAATCTATACGCCGAAGGCGTGATCGGTTTCAAAGTGTATGCGTGAACTATTTCGACATATATATTAGTCATTTATGCCTTCCAATACTTAAAATAGCTGCTATATTTTCCAAACTTTTTTGTTAATAACTTTTTAACGAGTAACGAGCGCGGGCTTAAACTTTCTGAAGATCACTCAGGAGGGTGACCTTGACATCATACTAAAATATCAAGGTCATCCAAGGTGGTCGCCCCATCTATACAATTACCAAAAATAAAATAAAAATAGGTAAAAAAATAGATAGGGTGCATATTTTTCGGGCTCCCCCGATTTATTATCATTGTCGGAGTCACAACAAAGGCTTTTACCAAGAAAACCGCAAGAAAATATCAAAATTCGGAAAAGGCTTTATTCTATAGAATTACCCAGAGAGGAATTAACAGCAACTCATGTATCGCAGCACCAGATACCGACGACAGATAATCGACCTATAAATACTCGACAATACAGATTCCCGCAAATCCATAAGGAAGAAATAAATAAGCAGGTAGCAGAACTGCTAGCAGGAGGAATTATAAAACCTTCTCAATCACCATACAATACACCTATCTGGATCGTGCCGAAAAAGGAGGACCCGAAATGAAACAAGCGTTGGAGAATGATATTAGATTTTCGAGCTCTGAACGAAAAAACTATCGGTGATGCTTATCCGTTACCTAATATTGTCGATATTAAGCCCGGTCTACAATTGCGTAAACGTAGGGTTGTAGGAGTAGGAGTAATAGTAGTCGTGAATCTTGTACAATGGATTAATCTACAATAGAGTAACGATACGTTGTAAACTTGATTAAAGCAACCAATC
>NW_020211435.1:6213-11978 GCF_003070985.1 Temnothorax curvispinosus | reverse complement strand
TTAAGCAAAAAATCGAACAATGCCGTATTTGCGCCGAGCATAGACAGAATCGTCCTGAACCGTTGTTGTCTTCAAAGTTTCCTGACCGGCCGTGGGAAGTTGTTGCCATGGATTTTTTTAAATTTAAAGATTGTTGGTGCCTCTTAATAGCTGATTATTATTCTCGGTACCCTGAACTTTATAAGGTGCGAACGATGACTGCCAGAACTGTGGTGCAATGTTTGACTGATTGTTTTGCCAGGCACGGAATTCCATCGGTGCTTCGCAGCGATAACGGACCGCAGTTTGACCCCTTGAAGACTCGAGAATTTATTGAATTCAAGAACAAGTTTGGTTTCAATCACGTCTCCTCATTATCCGAAAAGCAACGGTTTTATAGAGATTATGGTAAAGACAGTAAAACTTGGTCTTGCAAAAACGGGAGACATGTGGTTATTTTTGATGGAGTATCGGTCAACACCTTTGGAATGCGGATTTACCCCTAGTGAACTGTTGATGGGACGGAAGATTCGTTCACTATTGCCAATTCATCCGGACAACTTAAAACCTACTTTGATCGACCGCGAGTTGCTGTTACAACGGGAAAGTGCCCGAATCAAGCGGCAGAAAGTCAACCATGATGGAAAACACTATGCGACACAGTCAGTTCATCTCAGAGTAGGGGATGAAGTTTGGATTAAAGACATTAAAATGTGGGGAGTCATAAAAGAAGTATGCCTAGAGCCGCGTTCATTTATAGTGAACTGTGCCAAGGGTGATTTCAGACGTACTTGCTCACATTTGATTAAACTGTCACCCTGTGAGAATAAGGAACAAAATGACGACAGCGAGGTCGAAGAAGATAAAGAGGAAAGGCCTCTAGTCATCAAGGAAGATTCAGAGGAAGCAGCGGAAGCAATTCCAGAGTCAAGCAAGACAACATCAGATGCCAATCTTTACCAGGAAGCAACACCGCGTCGCGGAACTCGTAAGCGGAAACCTCCCGAATTCTTCCACTCTGACCCCAGATTTAGTAGTTATAAAGAGAAAAGCACGACCAAATAAACGTCCTATTTAAAGAAAGGGGGATGTTGTATAATAGTCTAGTTAGGGATTTCTGGGCTTATTGTCGTGCGCACTAAGGAATAGAGGGCGCGGAGAGATACGTGTGGTAGGTGAGAGAGAGTAGCCAAGATGGTCGACATGTAAAGACGCCTCGTGTACTAAGCTTATAATAAAGACTTTGAATAGATACATAACACTCGGTCAGGGAGGCCCACCGAGGTTGATGACAACAAAATAAAGGCATTGATCGAGTCAAACCGACGTTACACGACACGAGAGATTGTAGAAACATTGAACATCCATCATTCAAGCGTTCACGACCACCTGAAGAAGCTGAGATACGTAAGCAAGCTCGATATTTGGGTTCCTCATAAACTCAAATAAGTTTATTTGATGGCGCGTATAAACATCTGCGATATGCTCATTAAACATGAGAAAAACGATCCTTTTTTGAAACAAATGATAACTGGTGATGAGAAGTGTATTGTTTACAACAATGTGGAACGCAAACGGTCTTGGTCCCGACGTAATGATTTGCCTCAAACGATATCGAAAGCAGACATTCATCAGAGGAAAGTTATGCTCTCAGTGTGGTGGGATTATAAAGGTGTCGTGTTTTTCGAGTTCCTATTAAGGAACCAAACAATCAATTCGAATGTGTACTGTCGGCAATTGGACAGTTTGAACGAATCTGTCATCCAGAAACGTCCAGAGCTCGTTAATCGTAAAGGAGTTGTGTTTCATCACAACAACGCAAGACCACACACAAGTTTGATCACTCGTCAAAAATTGTTGGAGCTTGGATGGGATGTGTTGCCACACTCACCATACTCGCCTGGCCTTGTGCCGTCAGACTTCCACTTGTTTCGCTCTCTTTAAAACTCTTTGCGTGGCATAACGTTAAATTCAAATGAGGCTGTAAATCAGCACCTTGTTCAGTTTTTCGCCGATAAAGACAAGTTCTTCTATGAACAAGGAATTATGAAGCTCACTGAAAGATGGCAAAAGGTTATCGAACAAAACGGGTAATATATCATTAAATGATCTTTGTTCTTTATATAAATACATGACTTTAAAAAACGTAGAAAAAATACGTCATGACTTTTCCGACAACCCAGCGTTTTGCCATGAATTTAACATCCATGAATCAAGAGCAGTATTTAGATATTTTTTTAAAGGACTGTAAACGCTGACATCTAATGGTTGCATCTTATGAGAACAGTGCGGTAGAAATGACAACATAACAATTCCATTTTTCTTGGCAAAATCAAGAGTATCAATTAATAAATGAGTCATGGTTATTTAATAAAAGTAGGATGCGATTGGTTTGGCTGGGCCTCACATTCTTGACAAAATGAGCCAGGTACAAAAGAAAATTTTCTTCATTTATCCATCCTGATAGATTGGCTCCTCCAGCACAACCCATAGGACCATCGCGGATAAAATGGTCCTTGAAGTGAACTCTAGGGAACACAAAAAATGGTGGGACAGAATTGCCACTAACTGATACAGCACAAGCCATAGTAACAAGTCGTCCTCTCTCTGCAGAAGTCAAACGTCTAATTTGTTTTAGGCCACGTCTTCCCACTACCCTGTTTGGTTTTTGTACAGTAAACACTCCCGTTTCGTCCATGTTCCATATGTCACATGGTTGTAAATTAAATCGTGTCACGACATTTATTAAGTTGTCAAAAATAATTGCATATTGGTGTGATTAAAACACGAGCTAAGCTTGTTGCCTCAGACGTTCTTATGCTTAGTTTCTTATGACGTATCATAAATTTACTAAACCAATCTGGTCCAGCCAACATGTTCTTTGTCCAGCTTTCAGGAATTTTTGCTTTTATAGTAACAGCATATTGGTATGCTAGCTTTCGCATTTCTTTTGGTGATATTCCAAAATAAATATCACAGCATCTCATGAGACATTTTTCTAATTGGCTTCTTCTATATCACAAAAAATATGTTTCGTACAATTTTTGTATCCTACATTGAGAGATTTATTTTGATTTGATGTGCTCGCTCCATCAATATTCACATTTCTATATTGCTCGCAGTATCTAACTAAAGATCGTTTTGGTATGTTGTATAAATCTGACATCCTTTTATAGCTTTCGTTATTTTCTATTACTCCTTTTATTGCTCTTAATACAATATCTTTCGGTACAGTTCGCGAAATCGCTGATTTTCCCGGCGATGGAAGCGGGATGAGAAGGACGCGCGTGGAAGGTGTTCACTAATTACTCTATAATTTATGTGTAACTCAGACCACAGTCTGAGCCGTCTTTAATTCGTCGAAAAATATACAATCTGACCTGAGAAACGATGGGCGGCGTATTAATGAGAAGTATTTAATGTCCGTGAGTGGGCGAGACAATTATATTAATTGCCCTCCTCGTGATGATTAGCCCGTGAGCCGGTGAGACACGTGGCGGTCGGCACTCGCGCACGTGTAAGCTTGAGTCGTCGTGTTGATGTACCAGAGCTGGCTGAGCGGTCTCTTTCACACGTTAGCTTAGTCTCTCAGCACCCAGCAAACGCAAAAGGATTAAAAGATATTAAAATTTTTTAATACCTTTGAATCCCTTTTTTTGGCGAAATTAGATGAAATTAGATGGGATTCGAAATGAGATGGTCCGATCCCATGGAATCCAAAAAAGAAAAATTTCAATTCCATCCAATCCTATGGAATCCGTAAAGGTTATGGAATTGCATGGCATTAGATGGTTTAGGAAACGTCTCGCGCCTCTGTTGGGCGACCAAGTGTCGTTGTTTGTTGGTGAGCTTTTGTGTATGCCTAAGGGCATTACACGCACTACTGCCGACGGGCAATTAGCTCGAAAATGAGATTTGTAAGATCTGTCAGGCACCGTAAGGGGTCCCTTTACATAGCAGTCGAGACAAAACTTTGAACTCGAGAAGATGCCCCGGCGATGCGACGCCTAGCGGCGTCGACGCGAATTGCCGGTAATGCAGATACCGCGCGGGCGTGTACTATTGTTGGCGCGTATCGCCACAAAGTTCAACACGGACACTTTTCAATCCTTATCCTGGCATTCAATGGTATTCATTTTATTGTCAGAATAGACGGAATTCAATGGAATTCAATACGGAAATTTTTAATTCCTAGTTTGGCGTTCAATGGTATTCATTTTGTTAACGGAATCAATGGTATTCAATGGAATTCATCACAAAACTTTCCAGTCCCTAACCTGGCATTCAGTGGTATTCATTTCTGATGATGGGTGTAGGAATAAACAGTATTCGGTTTTACTGAACAGAGAAGTGAAGTCTTTAATTCCACAGAACGCACGATACAAACGTTAGCGACGACAGCGGATAAATCTCTGAAGAAAAACGCGGGAAGTCTCTGGGAAAGAACTTAAACTATATAAAGCTAGAGGCGAACCTGAATAAACTAAAATGAATTGGCTACAGCGCTATCTATAAAGACCTTATAATGATTGCACTGAATTGTCTCTTTAACACTCCCCCGCAATTTTAGCAACTTTACGTATTTAGAACTAAAAAACTAAAGCATACAAACTCCAATACGTGAGCGCAATTTAACAAACCATTCACCTGACAAACCTTTTGTTAACATGTCTGCAGTTTGATCTTCACTAGGAATATATACTACCTCTAACTGTCTACTACTGCAAAGTTCTTTTACAAAATTGTATTTAACATCTATATGTTTAAGTCTACGATGTTCACATTTACTTAGTAAATGAATGCACCTACAACAAATATACTGGTATGTAAGCTAAATAAGTCTCTCTATGGGCTTAAACAAGCGCCACGTGCATCCATTTAGTGTCGATAACCTTTTTGCCTTTCGGTAACTCTGTAATTGTCCATGTGTTGTTCTTCAATAGAAATGTAATTTCTTCTTAAACTGCATTGTACCATTTGTCCTTATCTTCTCTTTGTCTAATATCATTGTAGTCTTCTGGAACATCATCGACAAATGCTTCAGCGTTTAGCGCTATTCCAATGTAGTCCTCTAAGTATTTCGGTTTGGTTCTGACTCTTGTACTGCTTCTAGGTATAGTAGTCTTCTTCAGGTCATCCATTCCTGACTTGTTCGTGTTTCCATCTTGATCCACTTCTTCCTCTTCAGCACTCTCAAAGCTTCCTTCTGTGCTGCTTGAGTTCCTATCCCTACTTAAGATCGGTCTTGTTTCAGCTGTAGGTGTATCCTTCTCTTGGATTTCAGTGGGTATTCCCTTATAGAAATCTTTATTAAAGCTATACCTTGATTCATTGAAGATTACGTCGCGACCAAGAATAATCTTCTTTTCTTCCGGACACCATAGGCGGTAGCCATTCGTACAGTATCCAACCATTAGACATTTCTTGGAGCGTGAGTCAAATTTTCCTCCTATCAGTTCCTTAGGTAGTCGTAAGTAGGCAACACATCCAAATACTTTCAGCTTCTGAACGTCTGGCTTCTCTCCGTACCAAAGTTCTGCCGGAACTTTCGCTTTTATCGCTTCTGTCGGACTCTTATTGATAAGATAGACTGCTGTAAGGACGGCTTCAGACCAAAACATTTTACTTAACTGCGAATTTAAAATCATACAACGTGCTCTTTCTATAATAGTACGATTCATGCGTTCTGCAACGCCATTTTGTTGTGGTGTATATCTTATCGTAAACTCGTATTGAATACCTCGTTGAGCACAATAACTTTTCATTTCATTGGAAAGGTACTCACG
>NW_020211435.1:0-6203 GCF_003070985.1 Temnothorax curvispinosus | reverse complement strand
AATCTTCTTTCTGTATGATACCTTTCCCATCGCTAAATTGTATCTTGTATCCATTCATTTCTAACTTTCGAACAGATAACAAATTGAATTGAAGGTGTGGTACAAGCAACACTTCTTTAATTATTATTGATCGTGCATGTCCATTTACTTGTGTACGCACCTTAAGTTCTCCGCATTCCGTCGCTGTCAGTTTATGACCAGATTTCGCTACATGTATCTGTATTGGTTTCTCCAAGGTCTTGACGTTCACAAGCTTCTCACTCGGACGAGCCAGATGTTCTGTTGCGCCTGAATCTAGAAACCAGGTTGAAGTTCCTTCGTCAGTTTCGGTTTCCACATTGAATGCGTACTCCTCTTCTGCACCTTGCTTCTTCCCGTAATTCTCCGTGGTTAGATTCGCACTTCCAGATTCTCCCTTATCCTTCGGTGGATTCCTGCAGTCAGCTCTCTTGTGACCATACTTTCCACAGTTATGACACTGAAACGTGAACTTTTTCTGAAACTTGTCTTTTGGTTTTGTACTGCTACCTTTCTTGAAGTTCTTGCTTGTTGCAAACGCCACATGTTTATCATCTTTTGCTTCAGAACCGCAGCGCTTCGCTTCTTCATCTAGTAACCTATTTTTGACAAAGCTAATCTTGAGCTGTTCAGTCCCCAGCAAACGAAAAAAGATTGAAAAGAATTAAAACGGGATTGCCAGGAATTCAATTAAGGACTTTCCGAATTCCATTCTGTCCAAAAAAGGGATTGAAATAGTTTCAATATCATGGAATTCCTTATTTTGGAAAGAATTTGTCTTTTTTGAATCCCATCCAATTCCGACACAAAAATATTATACCACTGAATGCCAGGTTAGGGATTGGAAAGTTTCGTGATGAATTCCATTGAATACCATTGATTCCATTAACGAAATGAATACCATTGAATGCCAAACTAGGAATTAAAAATTTCCGTATTGAATTCCATTGAATTCCTTCTATTCTGACAATAAAATGAATACCATTGAATGCCAGGATAGGGATTAAAAAGTGTCCGTGTTGAACTCTGTGGCGGTACGCGCCACCAATAGTACACGCCCGCGCGGTATCTGCATTACCGGCAGTTCGCGTCGACGCTGCTAGGCGTCGCATCGCCGGGGCATCTTCTCGAGTTCAAAGTTTCGTCTCGACCGCTATGTAAAGGGACCCCCTACGGTGCCTGACAGATCTTACAAATCTCATTTTCGGGCTAATTGCCCGTCGGCAGTAGTGCGTGTAATGCCTTTAGGCATACACAAAAGCTCACCGACGAACAACGGCGCTTGGTCGCCCAACGGAGGCGCGAGACGTTTTCTAAACCATCTAATGCCATGCAATTTCATAACCTTTACGGATTCCATAGGATTGGATGGAATTGAAATTTTTCTTTTTTGGATTCCATGGGATTGGACCATCTCATTTCGAATCCCATCTAATTTCATCTAATTCCGCCAAAAAAGGGATTCAAAAGTATTAAAAAATTTCAATATCTTTTAATCCTTTTGCGTTTGCTGGGTCGATAACGTTTCCAAAGCAGTTACCACCGCATCATATTCCGAAGGTAAAGTCAACAGTAGATGGCACACTACATCCGTTTCTTCAATCATGGCTCCCGTGGATTTCAACTCGCGAATGAGCCTATCAAACATCAGGAAATGTGCACTCATTGTCTCTGATGAATCATACTTCATGGTCAACAGCTTTTTCCGTATCCTGAGTTGACTTGCAATGCCTTTCCTTTCGAATGTATTTTTAAGAATAGTCCATATTCCATGCGATGTTTCTTCATCCTTTATGTATTCCAGATGGCTGTCTGCGATCCGTTGCACAATCAACGATTTACATTTCCGATCGCTCTTCTTCAGTATTCGTAACTGCGCTTCCTTCTGTGCTCGCTGTTCCGCGGTGTCCGTGGCACTTAACTCGACCATCTGAGTTACTAATCTCTCGATGAATTCCGTTAGATCATGTTCCTCGAGCAACGTTTCCATACGAAACTTCCAGTTACTGTAGTTACTGCCATCGAATAAAGGGACCTTGTATCTATCTTCATCTGCCATGATGCACGTTACAAGAGATAGATTTTTCCCGAACGTATAAAGGTTTCCCTTATTTCCACTCGCGTTATCTTACTGTTTGCTGGGCGTATCTGGGCCCATAACCTGATGATGGGTGTAGGAATAAACAGTATTCGGTTTTACTGAACAGAGAAGTGAAGTCTTTAATTCCACAGACGTACGATACAAACGTTAGCGACGACAGCGGATAAATCTCTGAAGAAAAACGCGGGAAGTCTCTGGGAAAGAACTTAAACTATATAAAGCTAGAGGCGAACCTGAATAAACTAAAATGAATTGGCTACAGCGCCATCTATAAAGACCTTATAATGATTGCACTGAATTGTCTCTTTAACAATTTCGTTAACGGAATCAATGGTATTCAATGGAATTCATCACGAAACTTTCCAATCCCTAACCTGGCATTCAGTGGTATAATATTTTTGTGTCGGAATTGGATGGGATTCAAAAAAGACAAATTCTTTCCAAAATAAGGAATTCCATGATATTAAAATTATTTCAATCCCTTTTTTGGACAGAATAGAATTCGGAAAGTCCTTAATTAAATTCCTGGCAATCCCGTTTTAATTCTTTTCAATCTTTTTTTGTTTTCTGGGCAGCTTCAATTACTGCGATGGGCACTTCAATTCGAGTATTCCTTGAGAAAAGCACAGAGCACACGTCGTCCGTCTGATCACAGCGCGGCCATTTGTACGACTCCGTGTGTCGCGAGGAGGAAGTTGGCGGTGAGCGCGCCCGTGCTTGCGCAAGTTGCCGCGTCAATCCGGCCCGTCGATATCCGATCGATGCTGCCATCTGATCGGACGGCGCAACGTGAACGGAATCTCGAACAAGTACAGAGGTACTCTATTTCTTTTATAAGTTCTCATTATTTTTTATTAAAATGCAAAAATATGAATCAGAATATGTAATAAGTAAGTAATAATATGAGGTCGATTGCAGCTTGAACTTCTTAGATCTGTCTCTGCACGTTATTGAGACTACTTTACACAAGAATTGGTATCAAAAGAAAATGTCCTCTGGTAAATACCTTTCTTACTACTCGGGTCACCCGGATTGTCACAAGATAGGTACTATATTCAGCTTAGTGGACAGAGCTATCTTACTGTCTCACCCCATGTACCACACAAAAAATTTGGAAATAATTATCAACATTTTATTGAACAATGGGTACCTTCTCGAATTAATCTTTAGGAAAGTCAATCTGAGATTAAAATATCTGCTTAACAGTAAACTTAGACACGTAAATGAAATTGAATCATTAAGTCAACGTAGCGACGACACGGTGCAGAGTAAAAAATTCATAGTCATCCCGTTTATAAAAAACATATCTAACAAAGCTGCCCGTTTACATAACAACGATGAGCATATGATAGGATACAGAGTGTTAAATAATCTTAGCAAGTTCGTTAAGGCAAGACAAAAATCCAGGAATTTTAAACAATAATATAATTTACAAAATATCGTGTAAAGATTGCAATGCTTCTTACGTAAGACAGACAAAGCGACAACTTAAAACTAGATTAAAGAACACAAAAATAACATCAAAACGGATTCATCGAGGCATTCTGTGATTTCCGAGCACATTACCAAATTCAATCACACTTTCGATTGGGACAATACAGCGATACTCGATTCTGAACCAAATTTTTATAAGATATTTATATCAGAGATGCTACACATCAGGGAACAAAAAACGGGATCAATTCTAATACAGACACAGAATTTCTCGATGACTCATATTTTAGTGTACCTGTCGAGCTAGCCAATAACAAGAACTTCAACTAATTTTCGGTTTATGTACACATTGTTATTTGTTTATAACTCTGTTCGTCCCGATAATCCGCGCAGTCATTTGACATCCGTAACACGAGAAAAAGCATTACATCGCAAATTATACGTCCTGACAGATACATGTAAGTTTCAACGGATTTCATATTTACGACAATTAATTCATTTACACACGATCTCCTTTCAGATAATCTTTTTTATACCTTGACCATACAACCTGACAAAAACAACACTTATGAACTGGACCCGATTTATTTTCGCCTTCGAACGAGGAATTAATTATGTAATTTCGCTGACTACATTTTATCTCCGGTTTTGACTTCGTAGATGCAACGACATAAACTCATGCAGTATGTATTCGTCAGGCTCTCGAACGGTGATGTGGCTCTATAGATTTAACAATTTTATATTTTTGTAACTACGAATACCTATGCACAATTTATGTTAACCTATGATATTTTATACTACGACTGAAGAAGACTCGGTGAAGTCGAAACGTTCCGTTCTTTGTACATATATGTACATTTAAGGTATACATGTGCATAAGAAAATAGACCAATCTATTTCTTTACGTATATACTTATGCATCTATGCAAGTTAGTCTAGGCCCTTACTATTCAATGTATGCACATACATATATATTAGTAATATTATATAAGTATATAGCAGAACAATTCACACATTCAACATTTACTGTAACACATACACTTACTAGTCAATGTATACACATACTTATTGATAATATTATATAAAATTATAGCAGAAAAATTATGCATTTACACATTTACTATAATATGCCGTGCCAACAGTGGCACAGATCGATATAAATGTCACGATTTTACTTTTATGTCATTGAGTCTTTTACGCGGTTCTGTTTGCGTTAAATTACACAGTCAAAACGCTAAAAAAAATGCTGGAAATATTTAATTACCTTTTCACTACATATTATAAGATGTAATACCTTTAGTAGAATGAACAGCGTATGTACATTGTAAGAAAGTAAATAAATATTTTAAACATTTTTTATACTAGCGTTTTGAGCTCTGATTTGACGCGTGGAAGACTCAAGGGCATATAAGTAAAATCGCGACATTTATATTTACGTTGAAGAAGGACAGGAACCAGGGAAAGAAATATATTTTGTTTATATTTTTTCTTTTTATGTAATTTAGTATGTCTTATGTATTTTATACAGGTACGTATCCCGGCACCTATTATGTGCGGTAAAAGATACAGTTAATCTTTTCGTTGTGCGTTCAGTCTTCGATTACACAGCTGATGAAATGAACACAATAAACGATGCCTCTTTGCGCAATATTGAATTTTGTCCTAAATGTTACCGCAATCAGAAACCTACGAGACACAAAGCTTTAAAAAATACACCAATAACATCTTTTTAAAGATTTTTGAAATTAGTGTTAATATTTGTTTTTCTTTTATATGCTAATATGTGTGCCCTAGATCGTACATGCCGTCGTTGACAATTTCAAATTGTAAAAAAATTGGGGAAAACAAAATATATCCAACAGTGGCTCTGAGGTAAAGACGCTGTCACTGTCGCCGTTTCACGCGCTGAAGTAGCGGTTCCGTCGCTATCGTCTTTTCTCGCGCCGGTGGCATTTTTGTCACTGTGGCTGTCTTCGGCGTCCTCTCACGCGCCGGTAGCGGGTTCGCCGTTTTTGGCGTATCTTTTTCAGGGGGGTAAATAGGGAGGGGGGTTACATATCTTTGCGGTGCTGGGACTCGAACCTGAGTCCCTTTGGTGACAGACGGAGCATCTTTCCACTGAGCTACTGTGGATCACGGTACCATTGCTTCATCGAAACAGATACTTCTGTAATCTTTGTCCGAAGCATTTGTAGCGTCAAGTGAACCACAACCTATATACATATAAACATTTTTTTTTTATTTTCTTTCTCTTTCTCTCTCTCTCTAAAATTGTACTTTTTATTATAAAACCGTACTAAAAAATGACAATTTTATTAATTTTATTAATCTTATTATTTTTCCTCTATACATACGTACTATACGTACAGATTACATATGAGAAAGAATATACATATATAAGCGTATACTTTTTGTATAGATTATATACATTTATATTTTTTTTTACGTGAAAAATTTGTTATCGAGTATTATAACTATTACTTGACTCTTTATTTTGCGCGCCTATATATAGTATGTGTCAAAATATCATTAGGCGTGCATCTAAAAAATTGTCAAAATTTTTGACATTACGAAGACCACTATTTCTTTCATAAAATTAGATAGAGACGTTTGAAGTTTAAATGGCATGCACGCATACATGCATTCACAC
>NW_020211434.1:0-1867 GCF_003070985.1 Temnothorax curvispinosus | reverse complement strand
TAGACGACTTTTATGTAATAGATAAAAAGGCACAATTTAGAGCGGCTTCTAGATTGACAGATTAGCCATATTAACCCAAATAATTTCGACAAAATGAAAGTTAAATATGCAGCACAGATATTTAGCCACTCTCTTTTGGCTGGTATAAACACATAGTAAATTTAGGTTCCTTATATGCGACGGCTATTTTCACAGCAGATTTTATAGGAATATTTAACAAATTATTCGATATTTTAAATTCTTCAAAAATTTATACCAGCAATTCTAACAAACAAGCATACATAAATACAAACGAGCAAGTCACTTTTCTCAATAAAACAATACAGTTTTTGCAAGGCGTAAAAGTAATTAGAAATGATGGAAAGGATATAACAAATTCCATTAAATCAATTAGATGTTGGATGGTTACAATTAATTCCGTATTACAGTTATGGAATTACTTACAACAATCATCAACTCCTATTCAGTATTTATTAACTAGACGACTAAATCAAGACAGTTTGGAAAACTTTTTTGGAGCCGTACGTAAACAAAGTGGAAATGCATTTAATCCTACACCAATACAATTTTATCATAGCTTTAAAAAACTATTTTCTATTGATTACATTAAAGCAGATAGCGGAAATTGCGCAGCTGATGAAGAATCAATATTAATTCAATGTCAGGATGTTAGAGAAACACAAAATGTGATATTCCAAACACCTTCAGAAGTTACAGCATTTATTAATTCAGATATAGATAATTATGATTATCGTAATTTGCCAGTAACTGAAGAAAATGTTTTTATTTACATTTGTGGATATTTATTGCGTCGCCTTTTTGCTAAACATTTTTGTGATACATGTGCATTACTAGCCGAAAGAGATTGTAATTTAGACGAAGCTTGTTTATACACTTATTTTAAAACGTATAATAATACAGACGATGATAAGTTTGGCAGTTTATATGTACCAAGTGCAGTAATTGTTAATTATATCACAGAATTGCATATGAAAATTTTCGAAAATATTGTTACGTCCCTGGTCTTTTATCTCCTGAATATCTTCCCTTGAGTGTCATCGTGGAGCTTCATCGTTAAGGGGGGTTGTTTATTGACAACCGCCCGGTCGTTGTTTTTGGGCTCCATGACAGATTTGGTCTGGCTGTCGCATCGTGCAGACGCTTTCGAGGCTAATGAGCATTTGCGGATATTACATATTATATTGCATTGTTCTTTTGTACTGGATTATTATATTAAAACTCAGTACCACCTTAAGAGCTTTTATTCTTTTCGGGCGCGTTCCGGGAGTGTGAGAATGTGCGAGTGATTCGTGAGAGAACGTCCGGAGGACGTAACATTTTGGGAGCTCGTCCGGGATCGAAGGAACATATCACCGCAGCGGAACGGAACATCGAAAATGATGCATTCCCCGAGGATTACTCGTTCACAAGCTCCGTCTCGAACGACTGGCAGCGAGGAGTCGAGAGAGCAAACGGGCTTGTTACCGGAAGTCGCAGGAGAACCGGCGGTAACGGAATCCACAGCTCTTCAAACTCTCCTTTTTGAAATGCGGGAGATGCGACAAGAGCGGGTACGTCGAGAGGATAAAATCGCGGCTATGCTGCGTCGTCACGACGAGGAACTTCAAACCTTAAAGGAGATTCATTCCCGACCACAAAATCTACAGCTAAGTCCTTCTATTAATAGAACGTGTGAAAATTCGGGTGCGCACTTAAATGTGAGAGAGAATGGTTTTCGCGCGATATTAGAATTCAAATTAAAACCTGATACTTATGACAGGACAGTATCTCTTCGTGAATTTTTCTCGCAGTTTAATTTAATTGCACGGGCAAATAGTTGGGATGATGCGACAAAGACTGTCGCACT
>NW_020211433.1:0-3648 GCF_003070985.1 Temnothorax curvispinosus | reverse complement strand
TATTTCACATGTCCCAAATGGTCCACTCAAATTTTTGTGTAAATTGAACATAATATGAATATGTCAAATTATGACACAAATATTATGTTCATAATTTAACACAAAATAAAGAAAAGTTTGATGATATGTGAACGAAAATTTTGTGTACAACAGACATCTGTAATGTTAAATATAAATATGAAAAACATTTTTGTATGTACAATAGGCATCTGTATAAGGTTAAATATAAATAAAAAGAATATTTTTTAAACAAAATTATATTATTTTTATGTTAATCTTACGATTAAAATCCCTAGTAGCGCACTGACGTTAAATGACGTTTTAATGATTTTCTTTCTTTATTTCTTTCATTATTTTCTTAACATTTTCATGTGTTACATTTATGTCAACGTGATAACTTAACATTTTATGCTATGTCATGTAGAAATTAAATATTATTTTGAGTTCTTTTAACACAATTATTTAAAAAAAAATCAACACGTCTTAAACATTGCACTTTTGTTTTAACATAAACAAAAGTTAAAGTAAAGCTTTAAATAATCGTAAACTTTGACATACAAAGTAATTAAATTTACTAAAATTAAGTAAATATTTCTATTACACATAATTCAAGTTAATATAATTAATATTATCTAAGGCGTAAGACGCTACGGCAATGCCTGTACATTACGTGTGTTGGTTCTAATACTTTTTCGCCGCAGAGTGTATATCATCTTTCACTCGCCCGGCTCGCCGCTCGTCACGCGCCGCGCGCCCCTCACCTCTCGTCACGCGCCGCGCGCCCCTCACCACTCACCGCGCGCCGGGCTCCGTGCCAGCCGAGACCCGCCTCTATCGCTCCTTCTGCGCTCATTCGCTCAGACGTTTCAATTAATAACTCGTTAACTATTGCGAATTTTACAAAATAATACATGACTTTTCTCTTCACAGTTTGACCCAAACTATCCCAGCCATTCGGCTGGATACTTTTATTTCTGACACCCTGTATAAGATTATACTTAAAGAGGTTTTATGGAATATATAATCATATATTTTTATATAATATAGCCATATAATATTGTTTATATATATAAGATTATGTTTCCATTTCTTATATAACCATATATAATTATATATCTATTAATATGAACAAATAAGAGGTATTCTTTTCTGGGTATATAATCATATATGCTCATATATAGCCCTATATAATTATATATTCCCATATATGGCCATATAATATTGTTTAAGATTATATCTTTCATTTCTTATATGATCATATATCTATTAATATGAACTAATGTGAACAAATAAGAGGTTTTTTTCCCGGGTATTGATTAAAATGTCTGAACAAATCGACGTATAAGAAGACTTGTAGGCATGTAAAATGGTTTACAATTAGGTCTTTTAGCAAAGGTGAGCATCATCTGATAGCAAGAAGTAGAGTCACATAGCGAGTGACGAGCGACGTGTGACATATGACATCGTTTCTCCCAATGCCTTGTCGCGCGCGTAGCAATCGCAATCATTGCGTAACACTATACTGTCTCCTTTTGCCGAATTATATGAATGCATATTGATACGCGGATTTTTATTAATTATTTTTTTCTACCTCAAAATATTTAAAAAAATCTACAAAAATTCATGAAACATTTGTCTACATTGTAGTTGACAATTTTATCATACAATAGTCATTTTGAAATACCATCGTTTATTTCATATCTTCTAACAGGCTTGCAAGTTTTACAGTTATGAGCAGATATCACTTTGGCTCGGACGTCGTAGATCCACATTAAAGGTTAACAAAAAAAAAATATTACGAAGTAAAGTCACGTTCTTAATATTAAAGTCAAATATTGATTACTTTAGTCTTTAAAGTTTTTATAAAATATAACAGTATTGTACTGTTACAATATTTTTAGAAATAAAAATTGAGAATATTTTTAATGATTTATTTATTTTTAAAATTTGACTAATAATATGTACCTAATAAAAATTATTCATTAATTGAATTACTTTAAATAATTGCTGAGTTATAAGATGTTAAAAACCTTGTGTTAGTTATTCAGGTGCGTATATATATATTTTAAAGACTTTAAAAAATTTTTTAATAAATATTTGAAAAAATTGGCGATTGGAAATTATTACAATTGTCCTGAGAGAATGCTGACAATGAATATATATGTATGTAAGATTTATTACTTTGAATGCATATTTTAAGATTCTAGACTTATGTGCAATGAATGCTTCAAAGAGACAGCTTTAAAGAGTATATAAATACAAATTTTTAAAATAATTTTTTTATAATAATGAATTATATTTTGTAAATATATATAATAATAATTGTCAAACAAATTGTCTTAAAAATTGATTTCTTTTATCTTGAAACTTTAAATAATAACTTACAATCTTTAATTTTTTTTTAAAGAAAAGTGAGCTCAAACAATTCGTTAAACAAAAGGAATTAGCTTAAACTGTACATAAAATATTGTACATTGTGCGACGATGCGTTAATGCCATCATTACCCGCAACTTTTTGACCAAGAACGGAACGAATACCATCCAACAGCCATCGAATTCACCTGATTTGGCTCCCTACGACTTCTTTCTGTTCAATCGAATCAAAAAACCACTACGGGGAACGCGTTTTAGCAGCCGAGAGGAGATAATGAAAAAATCGAAGACGGCTCTGATGGCCATACCGAACACCGAGTATAAAAAATGTTTCGAGGATTGGATCAAGCGCTGGCATAAGTGCGTTGCAGTCGATGGAGAGTACTTTGAAGGGGACAATATTAATATTGATGAATAAACTTTGTATTTTGCATTTTCTAAATAAATTCCGGGAACTTTTTGATCAAGGTAGTATATATACCTGAAAAGCATTTTGGGATAAAACGTTTGTTTTGAAGATATAAAATATTATTTATATGTTATAAGAGTGTTGGAGTAGAATGTTTAATTTAAAGACATTTCCATCAAGTACTGATTGTATAATTTGAGAATAGTCTTCAATCCATATCTTTGTTTAAAAAGTCTCAAAATATACAATGACTACAAGATTGCTAATATTATTTTATGTAACACATGCACGCGACGCGTGCGTGATAGGCCACTTTCCACGCACTTGCAACATAAAATAGGGTATGCAAGCCGTGCGTGAAGACGAAAATTCACGGGTGCGGAGTTGACGCACGAGCCAAAGCCGCGAAGGCGAGTGCGGTCACCGCACCCGGGAATTTTCATCTTCACGCACTTGTTGCACAAATAACTATTGTGTTTATTGCTCTATAAATAAAATCTTTAATTGCATATTGTTTGTTGTTGTCGCTTCAGCATTAATTAAACAAATAAAAAAGTAAAAGTAAAGTAAAACTATATAAGTAAAAGATAATCAACATATAGTTTGGGGACATATAAGTAAAAGATAGTCAACATATAGTTTGGGGACATATGCTGTGGTGGCAGCACTATCCAGGCACAATCATATAAACTTTATATAAACTTAAAGCCCCAAAACATACGTATCATATAAAAATAAAAATGTCCCCAAAGTATGCGATGAACCTAGAGATTTTTTGAGACCAGTCCCTAAAGTATCGAAATGTCCTCAAAATATACACACGCTCGAAAAAATGTCTTCAATATGTACATTGTGCATATATATAT
>NW_020211432.1:1926-3047 GCF_003070985.1 Temnothorax curvispinosus | reverse complement strand
CTCTTGACTAAAAATGGATATATAATATGTCTTCTTTGCCTCCCGTACCAAACTCTGCACATGGTTCCTCATTGCCTTGAAAATCTCATAACTTGCACCATTCCTATTTTTACGCCATACTCTTCTAAGTCTGTCTCTCTCACGCATATAGTTTTTTATTTCATTGGTCAGCCAGGGTGCTGGCAGATTTTTAAAGAGTATCCTCTGTAAAGGAGCATGCTTGTTATAGTGGTCTAAGATTTTATTATTGAAAATATCGACCTTTTCTTCAATACAGTTAGAATTTATGAAATCTTGCCAGTTACATTCACCTATTTCTGTTAGAAAGCTATGCTCATCAAAGTTTTTAAAGTTCCTACATAATACTAATCTAGGTAAGCGACGTTTGATGTTAATTCGGTAGATGATATATATCAGATTATGCGCCGATAGAAAAGAAACTGCAGATTTGCCAAACCTTATAAGTTTGCATTCATCATCCATGATGCATAGATCCAAGAAAGTGCTGGAATTCTTCAAGTGGTGTGTAGTTCCGTACGGCACCAAATACATGTTCAAGGATGCAATGAAACTTCTAAGTTGTGCACTGTCATATGTGTCAACCATCATATCAGCATTAAAATCTCCGAATATTATCGAGTGCCGATATTTCGTCTGTAAATCTAGGAAAAGATATTCAAATTCTTGTAAATAACCACAGTTTGGTGGTTTATATACAATTGCAAGTAGGAGCTTGGAATTGCGATCAAATTTAATTTCCGCTATTAGAAATTCTGGTTTACAATACTGCTCATCCGTCGATGACTGTTCGATGATTACTGCACTGAGTGAATTTAGCAGGAAAAAAACCACATCTCCTCCTTGCCGCCCAATTCTGTCACATCTATAGAGCGAATAGCCCGGAAGAGCAATCATGTTGTCAGGAATTTCAGGTTTGAGCCAGGTTTCAGACATACATATAATGTGATATCCCTTGTCCACAAAAAAGTTACGAAATTCATCGAGATGCGCCATTATGGACTGACAGTTCACATGACAGACACGCAAATCTTCATACTCTGGATCAAGGTTAAGCATAATTGATACTCATAAGTCTGTCCTTAATTTTACCACCTAAAATA
>NW_020211432.1:0-1916 GCF_003070985.1 Temnothorax curvispinosus | reverse complement strand
ACATATATACGACCTTGAGGTCCGCATTTACATCCCCATCGAGATTCTGTGCAATAAGCTCTTCTCTTATTTCTTTATGTGACAATTCAGCCGGAACTCCATACACAATTAATCGCGGATTAAGCTTAACATTTTCCACGATCTTGAGTCCTATCCTTGCCAGATCTGGATGTGTCTTTATCTTCTCCATATTTGGAGAGATTGCCTCAATTCTTACTCCATTCCTACCTACATTCGTCACTTTTTTGACTTTGAGAGCGCAGTCAGAAGGCCTTAGCACTTTGCACATCGCCTCTCTAGTGGCTTGCGAAGAACCATATCTATCTGCATTCTTGTCATCAGGCACTATCATAAATGCCGTAGATATAGGAACTTTAAGGGTAGGGCCACGCGAAACTCGTACTTCAGGTATACCCGCCGCTGCAACAGATGCGTATGTTCCCTTCCTTTCCGAACGAGCCGCATCAGACTTGTCTGTGTTAATCATATCAGGAGCTTTAAAATCCTTCATGACCTCACGTACAGCAGATTTAACTTCATCGACCACGCGCTCCGCAGATCTAGCATCTAATAAATGAGCAAGGGTCGTCGCCATTTCTAGAAACGCCTCCTTACAGAATCGAAAAGCTGTCCCTAGCTGGGACCTTTTTTCGGCTGTTTCCTTGCTACTTAATAAAAATTTAGAGATAAAAACATCATGTTCATCAACCAATGCCTTCAAAAAATTTATTCTAATTAAATCCACATGACCGCTCACAGTGTTCTCATCGGACGCACCTGACAGACTCCGCTGTTTATTCGCCGATCGCTTGTTTGTTTTGTCGCTGCCGTCGTCCTCCGAACGAGCCGCAACCGGGGTATTGCCCCTTCTCGACATCGCCACGCATGCGCTCAAGTATCCAAGCAATGGAACCTTGCCAGTTGACCAATATCAAAAAGAATCCAAGATACTCCAATCTCAGCATCAGAGACGGAAACCACAGATAATATGCAAGTACTAAGTAAAATAGCCTTACTCAACACGCTTCTGCAAAAAATTAAAGCCCCGAAGGGCAAAAAAGCGGCAGAAAAATCGTTCTAAACAGGGAGCACAAATCAACACGTCTATGCATACTCACGCAGAGAGAGAGAGGGGGGGGACGGCTGTTTACTGGTATTTATGAGGACCCTGTAGAAAGTAAATTCCCTAGGCGGGTAATTAGGAATATCGCGCCGCAGGGTCGCCAACGGGGCTCGATGCGGGGACGCGGGCGTTTCGAGGGGGCGCTCGGAGCGGCGCGGCGCTCCCGCCGTTATCGACCGTTTTAGAAATCGCGCATTATCGACCGCGCGCGGAAATCGCGCGTTTTCCAGAAATAGGAGCGTCGCGTCGTCGATTGCGGCGTGGTCGCGCGCTTCTTTCTTTCAACGGGCCGGACGCGGTTTTCCGGCCCACCCCGGCGTATCGAGATCGAGAGAGAGAGAACTTTCGCGCGCGAGGACGAGCGATAGGGAGAAAGACGGACGAGACGACTCATCTCTTCGTCCACTCGAATCGTACGATTCGCGATTATCTTTTAGCGCGTGTCCGAACTCGTTCGAGGTCGCTCTCGTCGTTTCCTCCTTTTGTTGTTTGGAGGATGCGGCGAGCGGTTGTCGTCATTCCGGGAAAGAGCGTATCCGGCAGGGGTACATCTTCCGTTGAAATAACGAACGGGTATAAATTGAACGGGCGCGCGACGGCGCGGCAAACGGTGACGCGGACGGACAAATGTATCGAGAGAGAGTGGCGCGAACGAATCGGAACGGGAATAAGTTACTGTTGTTTTTTTAACGCGGTATGAGCGACGAGTACGCAGAACTTTGCGAACCGGCGTGGGCGAAAATCAGAAATGCTACATTTTCCGAAACCGATGAAAATCAGCGGACCGCTCGTA
>NW_020211431.1:0-2755 GCF_003070985.1 Temnothorax curvispinosus | reverse complement strand
ACTATCTAGCAAAATGTGAACGTTATCAATCGAAGACGGCTAAACAGTGTAAGGAGATTGTCATCAGACATAAACGATGCTTCAATTGCCTCGCACCTCACCTAGTTAAGAAGTGCACCTCCGTGAAGAGATGCCTAAAATGCGGGAAAAAGCATCATACGACTCTTCACGAGAATCAACGAGAAATTTTAACCACACCAACTAGTACGCCGGCAAAACCGGCCAATCAATCTGAGGAGAAGTCAGATCCATCAGTAACTACTGACTGACAATTAAAGACATGTGCACACCAATCCGAACAGGCAAATCGTACGAGAAAGCTTACTTTACTTGCGACGAGTAGAGCTTTGGTAAGGAAGAGTAACGGGGATTTCCATCCGGTGCGTTTATTGATCGATTAGGGATCAGAGTTATCTTTCATCACGGAAGATCTAGTGCAACGAGCCCAACTCACTAGAACGGCCGCATCAATACCGCTTCTCGGAATTGGTGGCACTTATTCCGGAAATACAAAGGGGAGTGTTTTCATACAACTGCACTCCATTCATGACTCAGCGTTACAATGTCAAATACAAGCCTTCATATTGCCACGTCTTACGGCGAAGTTACCATCGTGCAGCGTTAGTGCTCCAACCTGGCCTCATATATCAGGACTCCAGTTAGCCGATCCGGAATACTACGTCTCTGGAACAATACAGGTCATAATAGGATCAGACAATTTTCATGTCGTGATACGACAAGGCATGATACCAGGCGATTCTTCCTCGCCTACGGCGCAGCAAACCATCTTCGGATGGGTCCTCTGTGGCCCTATGTCAGCAGCCGAGACACCTGTTTCAGCGCGTGCACATCATTGTTCACCGGATCAAGAATTACAAGATCTTCTTTCCAGATTCTGGACACAAGAAAAAATTCCTAAGTCGACTATAGCAGAGTTAACTGAGGAGGAAGAGGAGTGCGAACGACACTTTCTAACAACCTATTCACGAGATGCAACGGGCAGATATGTGGTTCGACTCCCTCTAAAAATCAATCCGTCGGTTTTGGGGGACTCTAAAGCAAAGGCTCTCGGTTGTCTTAAGAACCTGTTTCAACGATTCTCAAATCAAAGTACTTTTCAACAACTTTACGAACACTTTCTAGAGGAGTATTTGAAGATGGGTCACATGAAAGAGGTTGACGCCTCCTCCGCTCAGACTTCTGTGGTGAATTATCTTCCCCATCATGGGGTACTACGAAAGAATAATCGAACCACGAAACTCAGGGTGGTTTTTGACGGATCCAGCCCTACCAGCAATGGCCTCTCGCTAAACGATATTCTACACGCCGGTGCCAAGCTTCAAATTGACATATGCGATATTCTGCTTTGGATACGTACCCATAAGGTTCTATTCTCTACGGATATAGTTAAAATGTTCCGTCAGATAGCTGTGCACCAGGACGATTGGAACCTACAAAGAATATTATGGATCGGATCGGAACAACAGCTTCTCGCCTACTGCCTTACTACAGTGACTTACGGACTACGATGTGCACCCTTCCTGGCGTTGAGAGCTCTAGAGCAATTGGTGAAAGAGGAAGGTCATCGTTTTCCTAATACAATCATTCCTATAAAGAAGGGCAGATTCGTCGACAACATTTATGGGGGATCTGATACGACATTAGAAGCTAAGGATATTATACAGCAAGTGAAGGGGCTTTGCGAAGCAGGAGGATTTCCCTTGCATGAATGGAGTAGCAACTATCCTGATCTTCTCCCTGACCAGAAAGAAGGGGGACCTACCGACATAGAAATCGATCCTACCTTTTGCAAGCTTCTGGGTCTCGTTTGGCGGCCATTTTCTGACACTCTGCATTTTTCTTCCACAGTTCCAAGCAATATCACCTTCACGAAGAGAGCAATTGCCTCGGACATAGCCAAGTTGTATGATCCTCTAGGGCTGATTTCGCCTATTATAATAAGAGCGAAAATCATATTGCAGGAGCTATGGCTGTTGAAGACTGGATGGGACGAGCTGATTCCTGTCACTTTACAAGAGAGATGGACTGCGTTTTGACAACAACTATTACAGCTCGAACCCCTCTCTATACCGAGATGGCTCGGTGTTCTTCGTTGCGATACTTCGAGGATTGAAATTCATGGATTTTCGGACGCATCTCAACTAGCCATGGCGGCGGCGGTGTACATAAGGATTCCGAATGGCGACAATACATTTTCAGTACAACTGGTGTGCTCAAAGACCAAAGTTGCACCTCTTAAGCGGCTCACCATTCCGCGATTTGAGCTTACTGCAGCTCTCCTCCTAGCGCGATTAATAGCAAAAATGGTAAAAGCTCTCGAGTTGTTCGAAGCACTAGTATTCTGTTGGTCAGATTCAGAGGCAACGATTAAGTGGATAACTGCTAACCCATCGCGCTGGAAGGATTTTGTTAGGAATCGCGTGTCCGCCATACAAGAACTTTTGCCCAATGGATCGTGGCGTTTCGTACCGGGCAAACAAAACCCCGCTGATCTTGCAACACGAGGCCTAAAAGCGGATAAACTGTTCCACCTTGACCTTTGGTGGAAAGGACCAACATGGTTATCCGAATCGCAAGCTTCTTGGCCTTACACGGAATACAGATCGACATCAGACATACCTCTATTAAGCTGGACCCCCCACCAGCGCAAATCAAGTTCTTACTAGGTCAAAAATTTAGTGCTATTTAGGTGCTAATTAAGTGCCCTAGTCCGAATTTTGGTGCTCGAACCGTT
>NW_020211430.1:0-4234 GCF_003070985.1 Temnothorax curvispinosus | reverse complement strand
CAACTTTCTTCCACCATGCGGGATCAGTGCTGTGCTGCTGTGAGACAGGGATCACTGATCCGGATTAGTCTGGGGAAATTTAGAAGTCTAGCGGTTGAGTGCCACTGCTCAGTCCGATCAGCGATCCGATTAGTTATCGTAAACACCTCAATGCTCGTACTTTTCTCCCTCGTATCGGCACATGATACGCGCTCGTTCCCTCACCGGCGCTCCCTCGTTACTCAGCGCGCCTTTGAGTTTAAACGGCTTGACCGGGATGCTTACGAAGTTTTCCCCGTTCTTGGATAGTCTATCACACGCGTTACGCGTTATGGCCGTGATCTGCGATCTGCGATCCCGTGTCGACGATCGCTCGAATTTTACTCGCGCCGATCTGTAATTCGATCAGCGGTACGTCACCGTACTCACCGTTTCCCACGGTCTGTCCGATGATCCATTTCGCTATTTGGTCGGCTGATTCTTTCATCCGCGCCGTTATATCACTTTGCGTCAGTTTCACTTCGTTCTGGGGATGCTGCGTTATTATGCAACACTCCTTTTCCGCTTCGTCAGACTCGGCGCTGTCCGCCGCCGCGTCTTCTCCCTCCGATGGTCCGTTCCCCGCCGTGATAGTCGCCACCTTCCTTCCGCGGACATTCAGCTTGGTCGTCCCAATCACCTCCTTTCGGGGATTATTATCCCTATCTCGCGTGTAACGCGTTACCTTGGGCTTGGCCTGACTATCGTCGCTGTCTGGCTCCTCCACGATGTCTATCCCCGCAGTTCTCCGCCCGACGGGTGCGTCTGCGTCCGCCTTACGCCAACTGGCAGACTTTGTTTGCGGCGAACTAGTCGTCGCGTCGCGTCTGGCGTAATTGTTTTGACGTCCTGCCTCCCGTGTGTCCGGATTACGGTTCATCAACGGTTTCTCTGTTGCCTGTCCACGCTTTTGATCACCTTCTCTTCTTTCTTCGTGCTTAGATGCTTGTTCGCCTTTCGCTCTTCGTGCTTGAACGGCCCTCCGACTTTCGCTCTTCGTGCTTGAGCTAAATTTTCGGTGATAAGGGAGACTTCTGAGCCTTGATCTAATAGCGCCCGTACGCTATGTGAGTGGCCAGTAGGAGAATAAACAGTAACGCGAGCCGTCGCAAGTACAACCGGAGAGGGCACAATATTATTCGAGGAAGCGGAAAGCGTCGCGACCTGCGTCGTTTCGGGTTGTTGTGAGGTCGTTTCTGCTTTCATTGCTGCGGTATTAGCGGTCGATGATAAAGCCGAGTCAACATGTAACATCGTATGATGTTTACCTTGACATGTTCGACAGGTGAATTTACTTGGGCACGTCGAAACCTCGTGTTTGGCACTAAGACAATTAAAGCAACGCTTAGATTTCTGAACAAGTTCCCGACGTTGACTCGGAGTTTTATTGACGAATTGAGAACAATTATTAATAAAATGCGTCTTTTTACACAACGGGCATGCTAATGCGGTAGTCGTCGAAACATTAGAGCTGCTCGCTTTGGACTCTTGAGAAGATTTTGAATGTGTTAGCTCTTCTAATGCTAGCGCGCGCGATGACAAGAATTTATTGAGATCTTCGTACTTCGGAGGAGGGGAATCTTCCCCGAGTTTCAATTTCCAGGCGCGACGTGTCACTGGATCGAGTTTTTGCGACACAAAGTATACGAGAATGTGTCACTTAATATTTCCTCCGACGAGCGACCTAAACGTTTTGAAGCCGCGATAGCCCTTTCTGATTTATCGCGTAGAGCATGTAATTCGAAAGCAGATTCGCGAGAAAGAGTCGGCAAGTTGTACAACGTAGAAACGTGACTCTCGATTATACGATGTTTGTTTTCGTATCGCGAAGTGAGTGTTTTCCACGCAATTTCAAAATTATCTGCCGTGTTTGACAGGCTAGCGATGAGGTCACGAGCATGTCCGGTCAGGCTTGATGCGAGAAAATGCATTCGACAAAAATTAGTGAGCTGTTTATTTTGAATAATCAAAGAATTGAATCGATCGCGAAAGCTCTCCCACTCATCGATCTTGCCTGAGAACGAAGGCAACTGAATCGGAGACAAATGTCTTAACGCGAACGACGAAACTTCTAGCTGCATTGATGTGTAGGCGACGGATTGGTCAAGACTCACGTTGGGCGGGTCTAGCTCCTCCAAGAACTCGTTCATATAATCGAGTGTTTCCTGATAGATTTCTTCGTGAACTTCGAGCTGATCCTGCTCAAAGTACTCCATCTTTTGTCTATTCGCTTCCGGGATTGTGTGCAGTAGATGAGCGTGAGTTTGCACACATTGCGTCCACGTTTCTTTAAGGGCCGCTATGCGAGAACGAATCTTTGCTGGGGTATAATTGTTTCGACTCATTTTCTTGAAGTTGCCGAGAGCTCGAGATATTGATTGAAGCAACGACTGCTGTCTTTGCACTTGTTCGCTCATTGTGGATATTGAGTCACTGGGTATATTGTTCCGTGAGAATGATCACTCAATCCGGCTCGAAGGACCAACAATTTGTTTGCGCGTCGATCACCTTTTGAGACGTCCGACGAAAATGTTCTCCTCGAAAAGTCGTGAGGACGCGCGATTTGATTCGCCGATTCTCGATCCGATTGGATCGATGAGGATTAAAGGAAGGGAACAGTAATGGATAATAAATGCTTTTAGTTCACTATCATAAGAGTTCGTTCTTCTTTTATTCGCAATGCAAATTAACAGTCAAAACGCTCTATTCAGTTCTCGATGTATTTCGAATGCCCGTGAGACGGGTCGAGCCGCACGCACTGTTCACGTGATCGACTTGACTGGCGCGCGCGTGTTTCGCGTGACCACTCCCGCGTATTACTAGACGCGGTTTGAGACGATTGATCGGCTTAATGAATCAATCTCAAACTGCTTCCGTGTCGAAATCAAACTTAGCATTTTGCGAAACCGGTTGTTAAAGCTGAGGCTCGCAAGAGTGTGCCGAACTTCGAAACGGAGTCACTCGTCGCACCGCCACGCGGCTAAGTAATCGCACGGAGCACTGCCACTCCCGAATCTCGCGATTCTTAAATTCTGATCCTCGCTGGACTTCCACGAGCGAATTGCACAACGGAGATAGTTCACCGTGAAGAATCGACTGAGAGTCTCTCTTCACTTTGAATTTATGATCCAGATATATAGTTGAGAAAAGCGGAGAGCACGCGAGGACGAACTGCTTCGAGCGAAAGCCAAGAATGTTCTCTCCTTCTCGGGAGATTCGAGGGTTCGCAGTTGCGGTATCGGTCGTATGGGTCTATTTTCAGGGATCGCGAGTCTCGCGTTCGCGCCTTCTGATTGGCGCTTTACCTGTCGCGATTAAGGCGGGTTTAGACGTTGTGAAGAAAAAGTCTTCCCTTTAGCGATCCCTGAATAACATTTAAATTTACAATTTTGGAATACTTGATTATATTTCAGTTCATGAAAATTATACAATTTACAATTTTATAATAACTGTTTTTTACAATCCACAAGCTTATAATCACTTAATTTTATTCACAAATATACTGCCAAGGAACAGCTCCTACCCCAGTGAAAAAATCACAAAATTCTTCTCTAATGGCTGCGGCATATCGACTACTGTTATTATTACCACGTACACTAATATCTTGTAATGCTGAATTCTCCATTTCTTGTCTCCAAATTCCACGAATTAAACCATTAAGATCATATTGATCGACCATGTTTCGTGAAATGTATTTGTTTCGATTATCACGTTTTCGAAGCCAATTATGAAGACATATGATAGCGTGGACCATGTTAATTGTGTTATCGACAGTAGTTTCGATAGATTTTTTTTTAATTTTCCACTGACAAACTAATATTCTGAAAGAATTTTCTATTGTTCTTCGAGCACAGCTAATACGGTAGTTAAAAATGTTTCGATCTGGGTTAAGACCTCTTTTACCAGGATACGACCGGAGTAAATAATCAGTTAATTGGAATGCTTCGTCGCCTACGAGAACGTATGGCAAAGGCATTCTATCAACAGTTAGTTGTTTGGGTTCCGGTAAGTTCATTTTTTTCTCGTTAAACTTCTGGCCTATTAGTGAATCTTTGAAAATTCCACCATCGCTACGTCGACCATAAGCACCAATGTCAACGAATGTAATCAAGTAATTGGCATCACAGATCCCCAGCAATACGATGCTGTGACTATTTTTATAATTAAAGTATGCAGAACCAGCATTATTAGAACACTGCAGTAAATATCATTATTC
>NW_020211429.1:0-18061 GCF_003070985.1 Temnothorax curvispinosus | reverse complement strand
GATATGCGTCACTTCATTGATATGTCGGAAGTCGATAAAAAATCGGGACTTCCCATCCTTCTTCCCATCCTAACAATAACTACTTGCATTGACTTTACATAATAATTACTACTTTATTAAGCATTATAGAAAAAAATGACTCAAGACTTTTCGACTTAATTTTTGATAAGAAAAATCGCTGTGTAAATAGTGAGCGCAAATTAATTGACACCCTGTATATTTTATTATAAGTAAAAGTTTTAAATATATTATTTACATTTGCATGACATTGTTACAAAAAGTACAAAAAGTAGAAACTTGCACATTGCTTCCTCATAATTTTCAAGTGTGCAAGTAGAAACTTGCACATTGCTTCCTCATAATTTTTAAGTGTGCAAGTAGAAACCTGCATATTGCTTCCTCATAGTTCTTAAGTGTGCAAGTAGAAATCTTTGCTCACAAAGCTTCCTCTATGAGAAAGCCAAAACAAATAATAATTATACATCAAATAAAATAAAAGCTTCCTCATAGAGGAGCTTTGTGAGCAAATGTTTCTATTTGCACACTTAAAAACTATGAGGAAACAATGTGCAGGTTTCTACTTGCACACTTTTTTTCAATTAATTTAAAATTAAAAGTTAATTGATTGTTTAATTTTGTTTATAAATTATTTAAAGTCAAATACATGTTAATATAAAGTATTTTTTGTGAAAAACAGTCTAATATCTAACATAGTTAAATGTGATATAGCTGTAATAAGTTATTCTAAGTAAAGTACTGTTAGTCTCTTAAGCTTTAATATAGTAATAGATTAGTAACATTAGTATAAACGTTATTTTATTGAGGTTTGTATTCTGTGATTAATTAAGTCTAACCATACTTGTTGTTTTTAACAAAAAAATTAATGATTGAAAAGTTATATTTTCATTAATAAGTATTACATTTGTACTACTAAGTTTATAATAAAATATATTAATATTTAATGTGTGTGTAGTTTTTATCATATACAACTTGCAAATTTAGTTATATTCCGCTCTTGCACTTAATGTATATATAAAACTAATCAATCAATAATCACAATTGAACGCTCACACATTCTTTAGTTTAATATCGCGTAAAAGAGTCACGGTCGGTCTCCGCGTGTACTTGGCGCGAGACACTACCGTGTCTCTTGATCATTTAATAATTAGTTTAATATATCATTTACATACTGCGTAAGTCGTATCTCAACTTATATACTTTATCTCGTATGTTCCTTGTATTTTTAGTTTTCAAGATTTAACAATCATTTTATATTACAATTACACATTTGTACTTTTATTTATAACAAACCTTTGCAACTTTGCTTATAACTAAAATACTTAATGTTTAACTAACCTTATATACTACATAATTTTATATCGGAAGAATGTTCATAATTTCGATTCGTTTCAACAGAGCTACATTATTTTCTTGTTCTTCATTAACGTTTACAATAAAATTATCCTGTGCTCTTATGTCCCTCCATTCTATCTCATCTACAAGTGAAGGAACCCCTTCACCGATTCTCATCCAATTAATCTTCCTTTAATGATACATTATCGATTAAAAAAAAATTGAGCCCGATACCACGGACATCAAATCTGTACGTGAGCGTACGTATATACACTCGAATGTGTATATTTCATATTGAAATATTTCATAAGATTCAATTTTATGAAACTTGAACTATTTTATCTATAAAATAATTCGATATTAAAATAAAACAAAAAATTTTTAAAGACCATAGTATGTATATCAAAGAAGAAGACAAAGATAACATATAATAAAGAAATGTGACATAAAAGACACTTAGTGCTGCTATACCAATCGAAAGAAACATCTTGATGGTTATAATAAAAATATTAATATTCATATTCATAGTCACATATGTTAGTAATTAATATTAACATATTATAAATAGTTTAGAACACGAAAATGTCTATAAAGTTATAATAGTTTTCCGTGAGAAGCAAATTATAAAATTACCATTCCGTGCTCTCTTATACCTACGTATGGGAAAGAGATTAACCCTCCGTAGTCACACCTATTTTTTCAAACAAGAAAGTCACTCTGGGTTATTTTGACCCGAGACGAACTTTGACCGTTCGCCATTTGACCATTTATCCACCGATCGTGTTGAAAAAATTCTCAAATGCACTTGCGATATTGCTAAATTGATTGCTATTAAAAACGAAGGGCCTCAGGACTTTTTAACATATAAAAAAAATTCGCAAAAAATTTGTTAAAAAAAAAAAATTTTTTTAAACTACAGCTAAAGGGCGTCATGCCCGCCAATTTTCAAGTTACGCGCAAGATATTTACGAGCAAAGTTGAGGCTCGGGTCAAATTGACCCGGTGTGACTACGGAGGGTTAATAGCGAATATCGCTACTAAATCTCTTTGCCATATGTGAGAAAGCACGGAATGGTAATTTTGTTGTCCGGTAAAATAGTGGACTTTTTATGGTAACTAATAATATATATCTAATAATTACTAGGCAACTTTTTGTCAACCTGTTGTGCCTGGCTCCGGTCTGGCACAAGGGTCTGTTGCTTCTTGAGGAGAAATGAGTTGAATCACGCGTTACAATTGAGCCTATGTAACATTTGAGCTGACGTTGTCTGACCGTTTTCCTGACTGCCTGATTGCCTTTCCCCAAGATGTATATAGTGCTTCGGCAATTGTATAGGTTGCAGCGTCAGTGCAACCTCAGAGTTTTTGGCAATCAGGTCAATTTCTACATCGGGGTTAATGTGTCAAAATTTTGAAGTGTCAAACTGTTCGGAAATCAGGCCGATTACTAAATTAAGGCAAGCTGATTTCCGATTTTTTTCCGGGTGATGTCACGACTTATACAACAAACCATTAATACGTAATAGAAAAATCGGGTACTGTTTTCTTCGACTTTTCGTGAATTTCTTCTAATTTCTCCGCACTGTAGTTCGCTGCTTTATTCATGCTTTTGCGTGTCATACTATTAATAATGTCTTTTATAGTTGAAAATTTAAATGCGTAGAACAGAAATCTGAAATTATCAAGATTATAGAAATGTAGAATGTATAAAATATTTAGGATAGGGAAATAACGCGTTACTTGTAACGCCGTTACAGTTTCTTCTTTTTGGTAACGGACTCGTAACGGCGTTACTTTTTTCTTTTTGCAACTGTAACGGTAACGTAGTTACATTTTTTCAGTAATGGTAACGAATTTAACAGTTCATACTTTTATCGTTACTTTTAATATTTTGAATCTATATTTATGGCAATTTTCGTATATTCAAGTCTCCAGTTTTCGACCGATAGTAATTTGCGGTTGTTGTATTTAAGATCATCTTAAGAATAGTTTTAAGATATCATACCAATCACAAAGCCGTATTAGTATAAGAACAAACTTTATGAATACCAGCTTTGAGGCCGGGCGCTTGCCGCTGCGATTTTCCGTGTTAAAAATTTTAAACATAAAATTAGGAGTACAAAAGAAGTATAAACTGTATTTATAAATTCAACGAAAACTAATATTTTTCCTTATTTGCATTTTGAGCATTAAAACATTTCTCTTTCAATTTTTTTGTGGTCTTGCAATTTAAAATATAAAATTTCATTGCTTTTATTAATATTTTAATAAAAAATATTACAAAAATAAATTTTTTAGTCTGTAACTCATTATAGTATTGAAAAAGTAACAAAAAAAGTAACAAATCGTTACTTTTTAAGTAATGGTAACGATAACGAGTTACTTTTGAGAATCAGTAACTAATATAACCGTACCGTTACTCTAGTAACAGTATTAGTTATTAATACAATACTATCCGTTAAGTAACTAGTTATTTTTTTGACACGGTAACGAGTAACGGTAATTAGTTACTTTTAAAAAATAACTTTTTTATCCCTGAAAATGTTCGAATTTTATAATACACCGAATAATTTGCTCACGAAGCAGATTGACACATGCGATTGGTCATTTCCAGTAGACTAATCAACGATTAAGTTAATCGGAGCTTGGTCGAAGTGGCCTTAAAACTAATATTTTGAAAGTTCATGAATTTTCTCTGTAGCTTTTTATTAATTAATTTGATAATCATATTACTTACTTGTGGAACTTATAGAGGATCCACTCTGTGTAATTAAATGACGCGTATAAATTAGGCATATTTAGATTTAACGTGTCTGTAGCCAATAATACGATTACTTTAAAAGGCATATAAAATTTTCCAGGCCAATAGTTCATGCTCTCAACAAGACACCTGATTATGTGCTCCCATTCTGGTGTCAATTCCTTAAAATTTGGTATTACCCAATATTGATAAAGGTCATTCACGCGTTGTTTTATTTCCTCGAGGCTGCCACGGCAAAAGTTGTACCTGGATATATAATACAATTTATAATATCTCCAAAGTTTTGATATTATATATAGATAATGTGTTTTATGTAACATATTACGTGTGTACATGTATCGATAAAATTACGTAGCCCTGATTTAAAAAAAGCGATAAGAAATGATAGAAACTGACACAATTTGCAAAAAATCTTATCGTTTCTTATCGTAAGCCTATATAATCATTTAGATTCCGAAATAAATGTTATCGTTTTCTTTCGTTCTCTGTTGAAAATTGATTCAATCATTGGAATACGATAGAATTCTTATAGTAATTTATTGTTTTCTATCGTTTTGTTGGAATTTATCGAGAAGAAATGATTTTCTATCGTTTTCTGTCGATTTTTTTTTATCAAACAGTATTTGAAATATTGTTTATATTAAGTTGGGGAGAAAGTAATCCCGGTCACGTATAAATGGCAATACAACGCACGGTAGAACTATTGTTCTACATTAAAATTACTGCAAGACAAGTCTTCCTGTTTATCATATATGTGTATTTATTTTGATTTGATAAAGATTGCCACGTGTCATAATTACTACGAATCCTTGTCGCCACGTCAGTCACTGCTGAAATTTATATAGTCAACAACTTCAGTGTCTAAACGCAATATTGCTCGAAAAACGGCCGTTATATGTCTCAAACCGATTTAAGATTTGTCTTACACCATCTTTCTGCGCGATAACGTCCTACTTCATATCGCTGTAACCGCATCGATAAACACTTTTATAGACTTGAGCTGTAAAATTCTCCTGCAACCTACCTAACTCACCAGATATTGCGCTTTTAGATCATTACCAATTTCGATCGATGCAGCACGGCTTGAGAGGACAACGCTTTCGAAATCCGGACGAAGTCAAGAAATGAATCAAAGGCCAGTATTCATAGTTAAATCTTACATTTAAGACCGTCTTAAGTACGATCTTAAGATGTTATGAACCAATCACAGAGCCGTGTTAGCATCTTAACACATTACTTAAGACAGTCTTAAAATAAGAACCGACTATGAATACCGACCATAGATTTCTTCGCAATCAAAGAGCCGACTTATTATCGGCACGGCATCCTTCTGCTTGAAAGATGGCATAAAATAATTATAAATTCGAACGTAATTAGTTTAATTTAAAAGAAAAACGTTGCAACTATTTTTTCTTAATAGATATTTTTCACGAAAAAATCCAGATTACTTTCTTCCCAATTTAATATACATATGATTATAACACAATACACAGTATATATTATAATTGCACTACACATACTCATCTTCCATTCCAAGAAAATATCCATAACATTTCCACATATGGCAAAAAGCCTCCAAGTCTTCGTCGGTCGCGTCGTGTATTCCAACACTTTGTGGATAGAGCAAAGGTACAACTACAAAACAGCTCTGAGTAAGTGAAAAATCCGCGTTATTTATACCTTTTGGTTTGTATGGTGATTTGTTGATAATTGTATGACGCTGTCCAAATTTTTCAGGTGAAGAAACCGCAGCGAAATCCTTTAGAAGCAATTCACGATCTAGACACCATGGATTTGCGAATGTGCACGCAGCGGTAATTTGCTCATGATCCATCTGACACACCTTCTTCCTCATCGTCAAATGCTTACCACGTGCTACTTGCATATCCGTGTAAGCTTTAGTTCCTTTAATCCAAGGATCTCCACTATACCAGCTGAATATTCGTTTTATAGTCAATACGTACCTTTGAAGTGTATAAAATATATTCATGTGCATATAATTATCTACTTTTTTTTATATGGTCATATAAATACAATATTTTAAAAAGATACCTTTGGAATGCTAAGTACGGCGTATGGCTATATGCTCCCAAAATAATTGGCTTCAATTCTTCTTGAAACGTATAAATATACATAATCCCTATTATTTTCGATATGGCGATCGCAGTGTAATTTTTCTGGACAAATATTTGTCCCCTGCGATATTTATCCATATCCATCCATTCAGGTAATTTTTTCAAGGTTCGGTCATTATTTAATTGGCAAAAGGCAGCTGGAATAATGCTCTGTAAAGACTGCGGCATGTTTGGAAAGAATTCTGCTATGTTTTTTATTATCCAGTCGCATTGCTTTTTTACGGTCCAGACATTGAAATTATTTGAAAATTCATTTTGAGAATTTACTCCAAATATGTTTTTAAATAATTTTACAAGTCCATCTTCGTCCAAGTTTTTTGAGCTAGATTTTATATCGCGCTGAATATTATTGGTATTTATCATATTTTATGGATAACGCAACTGTAACACAAATACAAAACACAAATTTATTGTAAACTTGTAAATTTGATTTCATTGTTTTTTAAAGTTGTATGTTATTGGACCATATGTATATATACTCTTTAGTAATTTGAGTAATTATTTCACTATAATTTATTTTGTTCTTTTGTCTTACCTATAATCTGCTATTCAACTAAAGAAATATCATCACATGATAATCATGCGATACGGTAATACCGCGACGTCAAATACATAAAAATAGTGACTATCATTATAAAGGCTGTTTATACCATCACAACACTGTACCAATAAGCTTATCTGGAGTTTTCACGTAATTCAAGCTTTTGATTAAAATATCTCATATATTATAAAATAGTAAAATAATGTATAAACGATGTATTTCTTATATGTATAATTTTTATTGCGCGCGTAATTTGCGACCAGTTTGATTAAGATCGGTGCAGTCAATCTTGAGATCTCGAAATCTTAACGGTGAAAAGGTCACTTTTTTCGCGAAGAGAGTTCAGATTCAGTCACATGTACACACGCACATACGCAAAGCAAGTTTGTCCCTCAAGCCGTATTTGCAACTCTTATATGTGTGCATATTTGTATGTGATATATGTAAACTAAAACACGCACATATTTTCCTGTATCTTTTCATGTATATTTTCCTATATCCATATATTAAGCAGCTTACCCTCACGAATGAAATGAGAGAAACTGTAGGAAATGATTTAGGCATGCCTCAGAATCATTTGAAGCTAATCAGATTTGCTGCAAAATTCCTAGGAATACCAGTATTTAGAATCTGCATTACTGATGACTTAATGAGGTCTACCGCTCAAACTAAAGAATAATTACATTTGCATGTATTATTTCTGTCGATAATGTTTTTGAATGTTTCCACAAAATTTCTCCTGTTTGCAGTGACTAATAGCAACGACTGAGTGCAGTTTTGTTACTTTTCCACTTATTCATTATATTATATAAATCAATTTATTTATAGTTCCACTTTACTAGTGATTAGATAACAATTATAATTAACAAATTCATTTTTTAAACGATATATATATATATATATATATATATATATATATATATATATATATATGGGGCATTCCATGCCAAATCAACCAACGATTTTCCTCGACCATTTTTGATTTGGCTGAATAGAATATTATAAATTAGGGAACTTTAACGGAGCAAGTAACAATTAAATCATATAGTTAATGAAAAAAAAACACGTATATTATATCTATGAAAATAGTAATCAGATTTATTTAAAAATAAAATCAATAAAAAAATTAAAATTAAAAATAAACAAAATAAATTAAAAATATATATTTTTGATTTATTTTATCCGTTATGTTCCCCAATTTATAATATTCCATTAAAAAAAAATGATGGATTCCTCATCAATGAATTCCTCTTTATCTATAGATCAAAATTTCAGGATTGCTGTCTATAAATTAATCAAATTTTTTGATAGCCATCGGTAGTCTATCTTGTTTAAAAAAAATTATTTTCGAAAAAAATGAAGAAAAAGTTCCTTAAAAAATCGAAGTTATTGCGAAATCCCACTTTCATATATGGCTTAAAAATTTCAAAACCAAGTCTAGAATTTGTGAGATTTTTTTGAAAAAAAAATCAAAACGGTTGTATTGAGAAAAACAAAAATTTTTTACTTAAATTCTGAAAAAAAAAAAACAGTTATATTGTCCACTAAAAATTATTTCGATATTTTTTTCGAAAAGTACGGTGAAAAACAAAAAAAAGATTACCTTATTTTGTACAATATCTTTTTTCTTCTTAAAGTTACAGGCATTTGAAATTTTAAACTGCTTTAATTTAAATTTTTTTGAAAAAATTCATAACTTAAGTATGGGTAGAGATAAAAATCTAAAAAAAAAAATCATGGAAACTACTTTTATTTAGTATGAAAACACAAAATTTTTAGCCAAATAAAAAATGGTCGAGGAAAGTCGTTGGTTGATTTGGCATGGAATGCTCCATATATATATAATCGGCTTTATAATATCGGTTCTTCACTGCAGGTATTCATTACATAGTATCTCCAATAACTCCTGCAAGTTTCAACAAAATCGGCGGAGAACAGCGCGTAGTGTTCTCTTGTTGTTATTCATACCGAGTGGTGATACCATAAACATAGCCGTAATAAACATAAAAGTTCGATCACTCAATCTGGATGAGTCACATTTTATATGTACTTTGTGTCGCGATACTACACCGTACCGCGTGATCCAACAACTCTGTCCGCGGTTTTTAGAGTTTTACACGGTTACTTACATTTAGCTGTAAACATATTTACTCAAAATATGTAAAACTAGAATATAAAACAGAGTTGTTGGATCAAGCGGTACGATATAGCATCGCGACGCAAAGTACATAAAAAATGTGACTCACCCAGATCAAAATGTATAATAAATATTTGTAGGCGACATAAAAACAAATCTCATGAAAATGTAAATACGGAACAAATATGGAGCATGAACGTTTTTTATTTGTATAGGTACTTGGCCTATTGGAAGTCAAATATTATACTAAAAGATGAATTTGTTTCGATTTCGATGAATAGCGTTAATTTCATGGATATTCTTCAATATCAGACGCGATTGCTGTCACATTGGGAAGAAAGGCAAAACCCGAAACAATTGTCCCCTAAGGTATAGTTGAAGAGTTAATCGTAAATAAAGAAAATCACATCAATCTACCTCTTTGTAAGTTTTCTGATTTCGTCCTGGAGACCGGCGCGGCGGTGGATTATTTTTCTCGTCGGGATGACAAAAGAATGTAATGAGTCTCTCGTGCGACTATTAAGTATGTCTTCTTAGAAAGTTGGTAGGCTTTACTGTCAGCAGTTGGGTAACGATCGGCGTTGTTGAAAAAGAACTGAAAGATCGCCACTATATGCGTGATACTTAAATATTATTAGCGATGCTTGAAGAGAGAAAGAGACTGCGATATTGGTGGCACCGCGTGTAGGGGAGACCGGTATTTACATTATTATGAGATTTGTTTTTATGTTGCCTACAAATATTTATTATACATTTTGATCTGGGTGAGTCACACTTTTTTTGTGTCATCCGCTGTTTACCGCGCTTGGCTCCGATTGCCTCATTTATTTCTCTTGATTTAGTCAAGAAAGCCTATACCTCTTTTATTTTATCTTACGCAGGCTGAAAAATGCGTTTCTTTCAAAATATTAATTACGCTGAAGATGACACAAAAAAATGTCGAAACGTCCGTTTTTAATATATTTATTATTACAATTTGGCTTCGCATTGTTTACCGCGCTTGGCTCCGATTGCCTCATTTATTTCTCTTGATTTAGTCAGGAGAGCCTATACTTCTCGCTATACTTCGTTTATTTTGTAATATAATTCTCATAAACTTAGAGTAAATGAAAGAATAATAATTCTCATAAACTTTGTAATACTTTCATAAACTTTGAGTAAATAAAAGAATAATAATTCTCATAAACTTTGAATCCCATCGCATTTGAGACAACTTACCCTGAACGGTCATTTTGAACAAAGAAGATTATATTTATAAACTATGTAATGACGGTTAACTAAATACAAGAAAAATTATCTAAAACTATAATATTTTTTATGACCAAAAAGAAATTACAACTAATAATTCCAAAAACCAACGGAACAATAAAAATAGAGGCAAGAAAAATTTACTCACGACCTCCAATTTTTAAAAAGTGCTCGTAAATATCACATGCGATGTTTTTGAAACGAGCTATTTCGTACACCCGACTAACACGATAGGAGCAACCTACACTATAAAGCAGAATATTCCACTCAATCTATTAAGTGAGATATAAGCTTTGTGACAACTTACCCGTGTGACTTCTAGCCCCGGTCTCCCCTACTCGCACGGCAATGAAATAAAGAGCAGCACGTCATACATATTCTCTTTAGGTTTAAAGATGCTTTATGCGTCAATCATGATTTATTTATTATGAATAAAAAATGATCGATTAGTGCAATACATTGTATGCGTTTGATCGCATCGCGGAGTCGGCCTTGTATATGATCGCAATTTTCTCAGCAAATTAAACAGTTAGGAGCATTAAAGATTAGCGATACCTGTTCGCGTAATCAGTTGTTTTCACCAGCTGTCTGTTGTGTTTGTCTGTCTATTATTAGGCATCTATTATATTACGTTAGGCAAGTATAAAAGGTTCTGAAAAAGTTTTCAATATTGAGAAAGAAGAAAAACTCAAGACAAGTACGCAATAATTTTAAAACAACGTTTTTAATTAATAAGCTTTCAAATTATTATAGACTAGCAGTTGAAAAATTTTGTGGATAGTGTAGAAATTAAAAAAACATTATGACAATGTGGAAAGCACGAAAATTCCATAAATGCTACACTTAAGCATTTATGGTCAACTGATAAGGACTCGCAGACCGACTTATACTTATGCTAACTTGACAACGGCCGAGAACATTATCAAACATAACCGACCACTTTTCACATAGCACGTATAAGTGGCCGTCTTTTATCAATTAAAACGTCCATAACAGCAATTATATTCTACAGACCTGCTACACCGCAGATTGCTGTTCTCTCGTTTTTTATAAGTTGCGACAAATGGACGATATCTAGCACATTTGCTACACTTACTACGTTTACGCGAGCGTTACTTCTGTAGTAACTTACGATAATTCCTTCGCGTAAACGGGATTTTGTAATATAACTTACGATAATTTATCTACTATCTTAAATTCAAAATATTTATAATTAATTCACGCACTCGTGCGTCATTTTGCGCGTGCACTTTGGATCATTCTTACTTGACTTTCATATCATGACCCTATGACTTTACTATACATATTCAACTGTTAGAATGATAGAATGTCCTCCAAATGTATTTATCATCGTCATCCTCTATTACAGGAAAATGTAACAGAAGCCAAACAGAATGTGTTGAGTGAAGAATTACGCGCATAGATGGGCACGAACATCGTGTGTACAGAAGGGTTTTTAAGGGAGGATTCTCTTTTTTTTCGCTGGCGATGATTTACAAGTAATAACGTTTCACCATAGAAAAATTATTACACCAAAAGACGGCTCTGTGATTACAGATAAAACTTTCGGCGAATGTGAGGAGCTGGAAGTATTAGAGCGTGCGGCATTTATATTGAGAAAAAAAATGTTATCAATTAAAGCTCAGCCTCTATCAGGCAATATAACAGCGCTCGATTTAATTAAGGGGGAATGCGAAATCCCTGCTGATGTTTCGCAGTTTTTCCGTTCAGTAATTTGCGATAATGATCCAAGAACTGTGAAAAGTTGTAACTGCACTCGCAAAGTCAATCGTCCAAGACCTTATTTACGCAGTAAGTCATGGAAAAATTAAAACTTCTATGCACATAACGCTTGGAATGACATTGAAAAGCATCACAAGTAGTAGAAAAGTAATTGACATTATAAATAAATACGGGCACTGCTGCAGTTACAATACTATCGAGGAATTTGAAACTGAAGCTACATTTACATTTGCCTCTTGTAGTAAATCGATTATTTGTCCCGAAGATATTTACTTATCGTCTAATTATTGTACAGGAGTAGCCTTCGACAATTATACGATCGATTCGTTGAAACTTGTAGCGGTAAGGATACGTTACACGATACTGTCGGTATAATTTACTAAAATGTTGATACAGATATTTGCGATGCACGCACATGTGATATAGAACGTACTGTAAATGAACCTCCCACCAAAAGGAGACGGACGTTTGACGCTATATGTCCGGAATTGGTTACTTACGCCAAAAAACCAAAAATGGTTGAAAAATTACTGTCCATTGATAGCGAACTGCGTACAGTTAATAACAGTAATTACAGTTTTTACGAAGAGCTAGATGTAATGTAGGTTTTATCTCATTATTTTAAAATTGCAAACACGCCAATGTGAATTGGGTTTAACAGTAAAATCGTAGTAGATAAATCAATCAAACAAAAAGTATCGTACTTTACACCGATCAATGCCTCGCCGACAAATATTTCCGTAGTAGGTATATGAAACGATGCGTCAAAGTCAGATAATTGCGGAAGAGTTGCAGCAACAATATATTCAAGCCACTTACGATTTAGCGATAGCCAAAGTTGCTTATCAAATCCAAACAACTGAGCATCCACAATTTAACAATCTATTTATTCATCTTGGTGAATTTCATATAATGATGGCGTATTTTAAAGCTGTTGGCAAAATAGATGAGTGCGGGCTCATTTATATTATGGTCGAAAGCGGATTATTAGCTTCCGGCTCGATCAATGGATTTATCAGCGGAAAACATTTTAATCGATGTAAGCGTTTACATCCTTTAGTGTCGCTAGGATTGCAAGTTTTGTTGTTTGAAGATTTTTTAACCAAGCAAAATATCAATGTAGAAGTAAATGTACTCGAAGTTATCAAAGAATTTCAGTCAAATAAAATTTCAAATTCGAAAATTTCGAATCCAACTCTCGATAAATTGTTAACAGATTTTTTAGATTATAAAAAAAAGGCATTGAATGGAGACTTTGGAAAAACGCCGCAGTATTACGTTATGTACATTAATTTTGTCGATTACTATCTAATGTTTACGCGCAGCATCCGCATCGGTGATTTTGAACTTTTTAAAGAAGTTATTCCGAAAATGGCCAATTTATTTTTTATGTTTAATCAAGGAAACTATTCTCGGTGGTTAGTAAAATACCATGATAATCTATTAAAAGTTCAGGAAACACATCCAGGTTTAGAAATTCAATTTCGAAATGGGTTTTTCGGTGTCAAAAGAACAAATAAACCTTTCTCTAAAAATCCTGTAGATTTGACACTCGAACAGACGGTCAATGCGGATGCTGCAAGAAGATTAACCGGAATAACACATTTTACGAATTCGATTAATGCTCGTCAAAGATGGTCAAAAAGTCACAGCATACGCTCAACACTGATATCGCATACGTACGAAGAAACTGGTTTAAAAAGAGCTCAAGATATTACCGGAGATTTGGAAAAACATCAAATAAAAAAGGATAAATATACGCGACGTGCGACGGATTTATTGTTGCTCGAGGCTCTTCAGAAGGGCGCGATAATCGTCGCTGCAACAACAATTGGCGATCAATCGGTGATCCCTGCAGCTGTTGGCATGCAGAAATCGACAGTCTGCTAATTTACATTGATGAGGCAAATCATGAGAATCAGTACAGCAGCAGGCATCGTGTAACAGTTTCTCGCCGCAATAAGGATAAATTGAACTGTCGCATAAAGGGCACCTGTAACTAAAATAAAAGATTAAAATGTGATTTGTGTTTAATTATTTTCTTCATTTATAATTTATATGTAACATATATGCACACACATATATGTATATGTGTACATACAATAATGTTAAAATATCTAATATATCTAATATGTATACCATTAGTTAAATCGCATAATGCAAAATCTGTTGATTCTTTGTGTAAATATAAAAAATGTATGAACTTACTTCTGCGGTCTGTATCCGGGCAAAGAAAAAGGATAATTTCCTTGGAATTGTCGGAATATGTTGTTCTCTGGTGACGGTGTTAACGGCGCGTTCATCATATTTGTTGCCCCTAATGCATGATCGCCTGCCAGTTTCTCGTGTTCGTCTGAAAGACGCTCGTAAAGAGACTTACGTTAAGCAGTATTAAAAATATCTCCAGAAAGAACTTTTATTTATCGAAAAGATAAATCATGTAATATGCGATTGAAACTAAAAACTTTTCTATTTGTACTATTATAAATAATAGATATAATTTATGGCATAATTTGATAATTTTTATTTTAACATTTTATTTTTACAGACTTATAGATTCCTATACATATACGCATTAAATTTTTTATGCAAAAGATATTTCTGTATATAAAAAATATTTACAATTATTTAATATATTATTTTAAAATTCCTGTTAATCTTATTATTATTATACTACTGTTATTATATATAATTCTATTGACACATTTTTATACATTTTACAATTTAAAATTATTTTTATCATTTTTATTAAACAAAAATTGCTAAGAGCCAGTTCCACAAACGTCGGTTAACTCTTAACCTCAGGTTAACTTATCCTTTGTTTCTTTCTAACGTCCCCCTTAGAAAGAGACGAAGAGTGAGTTAACCTAAGGTTAAGAGTTAACCGACGTTTGTGGAACTGGCCCTAAATCTCTACCTTGTATTTTTGTACATGTAAAGATGACACGTGAAATTATTATCATAAATAATATTATAGCACTTTCCAAAACCACACAATAAATATTCTCAACAATTTGCAGTGAAAATTATTCCAACGCAAAAAAGTAACTCCGAGACGAACAGTTACCATCTATACAAACTTCTTCTTTATAACGTATAAGAGAAAATATTTGTTTATTTTGATGTGCAATTAAATAATGCAATTGATCAAATTAACTCACCCGATATACAAAATGCACAACAACACAACAGGACGCTGAAAAGGATCAATAGCGACATTTTCTCATGAAAAAACCCACACGAGATTAAAGTTTCCGCGCGCACTCGTTGCTCTTAACACGACTGAGATTTTTCAGACAAATGAGATCGTTCGGTTCCTACTCTTCGTTCTTTCTTTCGTAAACCCACGTAACTTTTAGCTGGGCCTCGCCTTCCTCGTAGAACGCGGTCGACGTACCCGTTACTCGTAACTGGTTGACGGTCATCTCTCTCTTCCTATATACCGGTCATTCGAAAAGAAAAGAAAAAAAATGATATAGATGCGTTGAAAAATAACAGCTATCTTCACGAATACTGTAGTCGTCACAGAACACATAGGAAGATAAGAGAAACAATTTTTCAAAAGTAAGGACAAGAAAGTAGTAATTACGCTTCTCATCAAATATTCTGCTTTGCAGATAAAATATAAATTTATATATTTTCTGTAATCATATATTTTTAAATTTTATGATAACAAAATTGTGTTATATTATATTATTATAATTATACATATATTACTGATACTGATGAGGATATATATACTATAATACTATAAAACTTTCTTTTTATATATAGTAAAATTTTATATAATATAATATACAATTTTACTATAATCTGTTCTCTAAGAAAAAATTAAAAATTACTTGATAAGAATTTATTTTAAAAATAATAATCTTTATGAAAAACCGACTTATTAGATACATTTATTTTTTCAGTTAATAGGTTTAATTTTTGCTATCAATTTGATTGTTACGTGACATTCACCATTGCGGACAAAAATATTTATTGTCCGTCACAATCTATGTTAATTTTAAACTAGAATTGGGACATATGTGTTGAATTGAAAAATGTGGGTCGAAACAAGGCGGATTAGCTATTAGAAAGTCGAGAGAATTATTTTGCGTGGAATTATCATGCTAAATCATTCTTATCTAAAGACTGATGAGGAAAAAATAAGAGTGAACACGAGCATAGTAGGTAGAGCATACGGTCACGCGCCGTTTACATTTACTCACATAACAAACGTAAAATAATTCAAATTAACAAACTTAACGAGCAAACTCATAACCATTATAACCAATTTAAAATAATTAAATCTTGATAAAAATGAAGATTCTCCGAAAGGTTTCAGTAAAAAAAAACTGCTGAGATTACATCTTTTACAATTTTATAAGACACAAAATTGTTTTATAATTTCGCGCTATTACAAGCAACGTATCTTTCCTCTCAAATTTTCAAAAGTGTACTATATTCATCAAAAGTTAATATATTAACTTGAGAGTTCTCCGTTATTCGGTTTTCAAGATTAGAAATTAGTATTTTTATATTCAATCATTAACACATCCGAATTTCTTCTCTAGAAATGATATTTACAATGGAGTTTAAAGTATAAATATATCTCTTATTTGTCGCGAATGTATTAAATGTTGTCGTGATAGCGCAATTGAGCCTCAGACAATAGATCGCGTGTCACTAACGATCTTGTTTCGTATGTTATACCATGAAACGTTCAACATTGCATTAAATCTCTCTGACTCAGCAATATATTACGCAATGTATTTCGTGAGAGACACCTGTTTTAGATTTATAACTCTTTGTACCTTTGGGTTGGTAATTTTCTGTTTACAGAAACTGTCAGTCAACTCAATAGTAATTTACTTTAGTTTACAATTAAAATTCTAAAGATTTGCGCAAAACATATTTACAAACCTTATTTGTACATATACACAGTTTATTATAACAATCAGTATCTGTTTCATAAACAATATGTCTTAGAAAATGGTATTTAAAAAAATACTCATGTCCCCTTTCTTACTTCCTAATTCCATTTGCTTTACATATTTAGGATGACAGAATTATATATATTTACTTTCTTATAATTCAAGTTTAAAGTCGAAATTAAAATATTCTTATCAAATTGCAAAGAATTATCAGTTTCTCTTCGGTCGATATAAAAAACAATTTATTAAAATAATTAATAATATACAAAATTTTTGGTGAGTCAGGCCAACAATAGATGTGACCTGAGAATTGTTAGGATCATTATGAACTTCGTGAAATTCACACTGGCCCGCGATCCCACGCCAGTCGCCTTGTATTTCCCTGCAAAAGAGAAATTCTGATTAATTTACTATTACATATTATAATAAATATAATTATTAAATGGTAATATATGTATAAAATAATATTTTAAAATAACGATAATAGAACAGCATATAGAACTATTCCAAATATATTTGTTAGCGATGATGAAAAGAATCCAACGAAGAAATCATTTACTTAACAAAATTATGAGACAAATAGAAAAATTTTGTGATTGCTAAAAAATTGCTGTTCTGTGATATATGTATAATTAACGATAAAAATACTTATATAATCAATCTTATAAAGAATGTAGCCAAGGTTTCTTTTTCACAATACGATCACCGTCGGATTCAATTCAAAAGTTGACACTGCATGCGATAAAAGGTTTGTAATTCGAGCACAGTTCGCGGATCAGATGATTCCGGAGTACATTTTTGCATTCATATTTCGTATCGACACCTTCGGAATTATGTTGATATCGTATCACGAAATTATAATAAAGCAAAAAAAGTGATACTTCGCAGTAATTCTGAGAAAATTGTGCCTTATCGCGAAACGACGAAATAAGGCACAATTTTCTCAGAACTATTGCGAAGTATCATCTTTTTTTTGCTTTATTATAATCTTGTGATACGATATCAACATAATCCCGAAGGTGTCGATACGAAATATGAATGCAGAAAAGAAAACCGGAATCATCTGATCAGCGAACTGTGCTCGAATTACAAACCTTTTATCGCATGCAGTGTCAACTTTTGAATTGAATCCGACGGTGATCGTATTGTGAAAAAGAAACCTTGGCTACATTCTTTATAAGATTGATTATATAAGTATTTTTATCGTTAATTATACATATATCA